>NW_028118336.1:0-64843 GCF_965113295.1 Leuciscus leuciscus | reverse complement strand
ATAGGTGGCGCTATAACTGGCAAAAAGCCTTCATTCTTATTAGGGGTTCAAGCATGAAATGCTGAAACCCTATTGTAATTGTAAGGATTCGTAAAACGCATCGTGCAGGACAAACCGTAAGGCCTAGAGACGTGAAACCTGGCCAGATGGTAGGCCTCAATTTGGGGACAACCTATCAGAGTATGACCCCAATTGGCCCATAGGTGGCGCTACAGCAACCAAAAGTACTAAATCGCTCATAACTCTTAGACCGTTTGTCCCAGGATCAAGTGTCTTATATCGTTGGAATCCTTGGCTCAAGGCGGACAAAATGGCTATCTCCGATTTGGATGTAGGCAGGGAACATTTTCTGCTATGTCGGATTTTGTCCAAAACCTACTTTTGCGAACTAGTCCCTGGTTTTTGGCCCGATCGGAACCAAACCAGTCTAGGACAATTCTCTGGACTCTCTAGATCAATAATTATCGAAAAAAAGTTGAACTTTGGCATTTGGGTGGCTGTAACAGGGTCATTTAGAAAAGGGGCGTGTCAAAATACACTCAAAAGCCTATAAATCCCAAATGAAAACTCAGAACTTCACAAAAATTGATGAGCATATGTGTCAGAACATGGTGAGGAAGCATGCAGAGTTTCATGGAGATCGGACCATAGGTGGCGCTATAACTGGCAAAAAGCCTTCATTCTTATTAGGGGTTCAAGCATGAAATGCTGAAACCCTATTGTAATTGTAAGGATTCGTAAAACGCATCGTGCAGGACAAACCGTAAGGCCTAGAGACGTGAAACCTGGCCAGATGGTAGGCCTCAATTTGGGGGACAACCTATCAGAGTATGACCCCAATTGGCCCATAGGTGGCGCTACAGCAACCAAAAGTACTAAATCGCTCATAACTCTTAGACCGTTTGTCCCAGGATCAAGTGTCTTATATCGTTGGAATCCTTGGCTCAAGGCGGACAAAATGGCTATCTCCGATTTGGATGTAGGCAGGGAACATTTTCTGCTATGTCGGATTTTGTCCAAAACCTACTTTGCGAACTAGTCCCTGGTTTTTGGCCCGATCGGAACCAAACCAGTCTAGGACAATTCTCTGGACTCTCTAGATCAATAATTATCGAAAAAAAGTTGAACTTTGGCATTTGGGTGGCTGTAACAGGGTCATTTAGAAAAGGGGCGTGTCAAAATACACTCAAAAGCCTATAAATCCCAAATGAAAACTCAGAACTTCACAAAAATTGATGAGCATATGTGTCAGAACATGGTGAGGAAGCATGCAGAGTTTCATGGAGATCGGACCATAGGTGGCGCTATAACTGGCAAAAAGCCTTCATTCTTATTAGGGGTTCAAGCATGAAATGCTGAAACCCTATTGTAATTGTAAGGATTCGTAAAACGCATCGTGCAGGACAAACCGTAAGGCCTAGAGACGTGAAACCTGGCCAGATGGTAGGCCTCAATTTGGGGACAACCTATCAGAGTATGACCCCAATTGGCCCATAGGTGGCGCTACAGCAACCAAAAGTACTAAATCGCTCATAACTCTTAGACCGTTTGTCCCAGGATCAAGTGTCTTATATCGTTGGAATCCTTGGCTCAAGGCGGACAAAATGGCTATCTCCGATTTGGATGTAGGCAGGGAACATTTTCTGCTATGTCGGATTTTGTCCAAAACCTACTTTTGCGAACTAGTCCCTGGTTTTTGGCCCGATCGGAACCAAACCAGTCTAGGACAATTCTCTGGACTCTCTAGATCAATAATTATCGAAAAAAAGTTGAACTTTGGCATTTGGGTGGCTGTAACAGGGTCATTTAGAAAAGGGGCGTGTCAAAATACACTCAAAAGCCTATAAATCCCAAATGAAAACTCAGAACTTCACAAAAATTGATGAGCATATGTGTCAGAACATGGTGAGGAAGCATGCAGAGTTTCATGGAGATCGGACCATAGGTGGCGCTATAACTGGCAAAAAGCCTTCATTCTTATTAGGGGTTCAAGCATGAAATGCTGAAACCCTATTGTAATTGTAAGGATTCGTAAAACGCATCGTGCAGGACAAACCGTAAGGCCTAGAGACGTGAAACCTGGCCAGATGGTAGGCCTCAATTTGGGGACAACCTATCAGAGTATGACCCCAATTGGCCCATAGGTGGCGCTACAGCAACCAAAAGTACTAAATCGCTCATAACTCTTAGACCGTTTGTCCCAGGATCAAGTGTCTTATATCGTTGGAATCCTTGGCTCAAGGCGGACAAAATGGCTATCTCCGATTTGGATGTAGGCAGGGAACATTTTCTGCTATGTCGGATTTTGTCCAAAACCTACTTTTGCGAACTAGTCCCTGGTTTTTGGCCCGATCGGAACCAAACCAGTCTAGGACAATTCTCTGGACTCTCTAGATCAATAATTATCGAAAAAAAGTTGAACTTTGGCATTTGGGTGGCTGTAACAGGGTCATTTAGAAAAGGGGCGTGTCAAAATACACTCAAAAGCCTATAAATCCCAAATGAAAACTCAGAACTTCACAAAAATTGATGAGCATATGTGTCAGAACATGGTGAGGAAGCATGCAGAGTTTCATGGAGATCGGACCATAGGTGGCGCTATAACTGGCAAAAAGCCTTCATTCTTATTAGGGGTTCAAGCATGAAATGCTGAAACCCTATTGTAATTGTAAGGATTCGTAAAACGCATCGTGCAGGACAAACCGTAAGGCCTAGAGACGTGAAACCTGGCCAGATGGTAGGCCTCAATTTGGGGACAACCTATCAGAGTATGACCCCAATTGGCCCATAGGTGGCGCTACAGCAACCAAAAGTACTAAATCGCTCATAACTCTTAGACCGTTTGTCCCAGGATCAAGTGTCTTATATCGTTGGAATCCTTGGCTCAAGGCGGACAAAATGGCTATCTCCGATTTGGATGTAGGCAGGGAACATTTTCTGCTATGTCGGATTTTGTCCAAAACCTACTTTTGCGAACTAGTCCCTGGTTTTTGGCCCGATCGGAACCAAACCAGTCTAGGACAATTCTCTGGACTCTCTAGATCAATAATTATCGAAAAAAAGTTGAACTTTGGCATTTGGGTGGCTGTAACAGGGTCATTTAGAAAAGGGGCGTGTCAAAATACACTCAAAAGCCTATAAATCCCAAATGAAAACTCAGAACTTCACAAAAATTGATGAGCATATGTGTCAGAACATGGTGAGGAAGCATGCAGAGTTTCATGGAGATCGGACCATAGGTGGCGCTATAACTGGCAAAAAGCCTTCATTCTTATTAGGGGTTCAAGCATGAAATGCTGAAACCCTATTGTAATTGTAAGGATTCGTAAAACGCATCGTGCAGGACAAACCGTAAGGCCTAGAGACGTGAAACCTGGCCAGATGGTAGGCCTCAATTTGGGGACAACCTATCAGAGTATGACCCCAATTGGCCCATAGGTGGCGCTACAGCAACCAAAAGTACTAAATCGCTCATAACTCTTAGACCGTTTGTCCCAGGATCAAGTGTCTTATATCGTTGGAATCCTTGGCTCAAGGCGGACAAAATGGCTATCTCCGATTTGGATGTAGGCAGGGAACATTTTCTGCTATGTCGGATTTTGTCCAAAACCTACTTTTGCGAACTAGTCCCTGGTTTTTGGCCCGATCGGAACCAAACCAGTCTAGGACAATTCTCTGGACTCTCTAGATCAATAATTATCGAAAAAAAGTTGAACTTTGGCATTTGGGTGGCTGTAACAGGGTCATTTAGAAAAGGGGCGTGTCAAAATACACTCAAAAGCCTATAAATCCCAAATGAAAACTCAGAACTTCACAAAAATTGATGAGCATATGTGTCAGAACATGGTGAGGAAGCATGCAGAGTTTCATGGAGATCGGACCATAGGTGGCGCTATAACTGGCAAAAAGCCTTCATTCTTATTAGGGGTTCAAGCATGAAATGCTGAAACCCTATTGTAATTGTAAGGATTCGTAAAACGCATCGTGCAGGACAAACCGTAAGGCCTAGAGACGTGAAACCTGGCCAGATGGTAGGCCTCAATTTGGGGACAACCTATCAGAGTATGACCCCAATTGGCCCATAGGTGGCGCTACAGCAACCAAAAGTACTAAATCGCTCATAACTCTTAGACCGTTTGTCCCAGGATCAAGTGTCTTATATCGTTGGAATCCTTGGCTCAAGGCGGACAAAATGGCTATCTCCGATTTGGATGTAGGCAGGGAACATTTTCTGCTATGTCGGATTTTGTCCAAAACCTACTTTTGCGAACTAGTCCCTGGTTTTTGGCCCGATCGGAACCAAACCAGTCTAGGACAATTCTCTGGACTCTCTAGATCAATAATTATCGAAAAAAAGTTGAACTTTGGCATTTGGGTGGCTGTAACAGGGTCATTTAGAAAAGGGGCGTGTCAAAATACACTCAAAAGCCTATAAATCCCAAATGAAAACTCAGAACTTCACAAAAATTGATGAGCATATGTGTCAGAACATGGTGAGGAAGCATGCAGAGTTTCATGGAGATCGGACCATAGGTGGCGCTATAACTGGCAAAAAGCCTTCATTCTTATTAGGGGTTCAAGCATGAAATGCTGAAACCCTATTGTAATTGTAAGGATTCGTAAAACGCATCGTGCAGGACAAACCGTAAGGCCTAGAGACGTGAAACCTGGCCAGATGGTAGGCCTCAATTTGGGGACAACCTATCAGAGTATGACCCCAATTGGCCCATAGGTGGCGCTACAGCAACCAAAAGTACTAAATCGCTCATAACTCTTAGACCGTTTGTCCCAGGATCAAGTGTCTTATATCGTTGGAATCCTTGGCTCAAGGCGGACAAAATGGCTATCTCCGATTTGGATGTAGGCAGGGAACATTTTCTGCTATGTCGGATTTTGTCCAAAACCTACTTTTGCGAACTAGTCCCTGGTTTTTGGCCCGATCGGAACCAAACCAGTCTAGGACAATTCTCTGGACTCTCTAGATCAATAATTATCGAAAAAAAGTTGAACTTTGGCATTTGGGTGGCTGTAACAGGGTCATTTAGAAAAGGGGCGTGTCAAAATACACTCAAAAGCCTATAAATCCCAAATGAAAACTCAGAACTTCACAAAAATTGATGAGCATATGTGTCAGAACATGGTGAGGAAGCATGCAGAGTTTCATGGAGATCGGACCATAGGTGGCGCTATAACTGGCAAAAAGCCTTCATTCTTATTAGGGGTTCAAGCATGAAATGCTGAAACCCTATTGTAATTGTAAGGATTCGTAAAACGCATCGTGCAGGACAAACCGTAAGGCCTAGAGACGTGAAACCTGGCCAGATGGTAGGCCTCAATTTGGGGACAACCTATCAGAGTATGACCCCAATTGGCCCATAGGTGGCGCTACAGCAACCAAAAGTACTAAATCGCTCATAACTCTTAGACCGTTTGTCCCAGGATCAAGTGTCTTATATCGTTGGAATCCTTGGCTCAAGGCGGACAAAATGGCTATCTCCGATTTGGATGTAGGCAGGGAACATTTTCTGCTATGTCGGATTTTGTCCAAAACCTACTTTTGCGAACTAGTCCCTGGTTTTTGGCCCGATCGGAACCAAACCAGTCTAGGACAATTCTCTGGACTCTCTAGATCAATAATTATCGAAAAAAAGTTGAACTTTGGCATTTGGGTGGCTGTAACAGGGTCATTTAGAAAAGGGGCGTGTCAAAATACACTCAAAAGCCTATAAATCCCAAATGAAAACTCAGAACTTCACAAAAATTGATGAGCATATGTGTCAGAACATGGTGAGGAAGCATGCAGAGTTTCATGGAGATCGGACCATAGGTGGCGCTATAACTGGCAAAAAGCCTTCATTCTTATTAGGGGTTCAAGCATGAAATGCTGAAACCCTATTGTAATTGTAAGGATTCGTAAAACGCATCGTGCAGGACAAACCGTAAGGCCTAGAGACGTGAAACCTGGCCAGATGGTAGGCCTCAATTTGGGGACAACCTATCAGAGTATGACCCCAATTGGCCCATAGGTGGCGCTACAGCAACCAAAAGTACTAAATCGCTCATAACTCTTAGACCGTTTGTCCCAGGATCAAGTGTCTTATATCGTTGGAATCCTTGGCTCAAGGCGGACAAAATGGCTATCTCCGATTTGGATGTAGGCAGGGAACATTTTCTGCTATGTCGGATTTTGTCCAAAACCTACTTTTGCGAACTAGTCCCTGGTTTTTGGCCCGATCGGAACCAAACCAGTCTAGGACAATTCTCTGGACTCTCTAGATCAATAATTATCGAAAAAAAGTTGAACTTTGGCATTTGGGTGGCTGTAACAGGGTCATTTAGAAAAGGGGCGTGTCAAAATACACTCAAAAGCCTATAAATCCCAAATGAAAACTCAGAACTTCACAAAAATTGATGAGCATATGTGTCAGAACATGGTGAGGAAGCATGCAGAGTTTCATGGAGATCGGACCATAGGTGGCGCTATAACTGGCAAAAAGCCTTCATTCTTATTAGGGGTTCAAGCATGAAATGCTGAAACCCTATTGTAATTGTAAGGATTCGTAAAACGCATCGTGCAGGACAAACCGTAAGGCCTAGAGACGTGAAACCTGGCCAGATGGTAGGCCTCAATTTGGGGACAACCTATCAGAGTATGACCCCAATTGGCCCATAGGTGGCGCTACAGCAACCAAAAGTACTAAATCGCTCATAACTCTTAGACCGTTTGTCCCAGGATCAAGTGTCTTATATCGTTGGAATCCTTGGCTCAAGGCGGACAAAATGGCTATCTCCGATTTGGATGTAGGCAGGGAACATTTTCTGCTATGTCGGATTTTGTCCAAAACCTACTTTTGCGAACTAGTCCCTGGTTTTTGGCCCGATCGGAACCAAACCAGTCTAGGACAATTCTCTGGACTCTCTAGATCAATAATTATCGGAAAAAAAGTTGAACTTTTGCATTTGGGTGGCTGTAACAGGGTCATTTAGAAAAGGGGCGTGGCAAAATACACTAAAAAGCCTATAAATCCCAAATGAAAACTCAGAACTTCACAAAAATTGATGAGCATATGTGTCAGAACATGGTGAGGAAGCATGCAGAGTTTCATGGAGATCGGACCATAGGTGGCGCTATAACTGGCAAAAAGCCTTCATTCTTATTAGGGGTTCAAGCATGAAATGCTGAAACCCTATTGTAATTGTAAGGATTCGTAAAACGCATCGTGCAGGACAAACCGTAAGGCCTAGAGACGTGAAACCTGGCCAGATGGTAGGCCTCAATTTGGGGACAACCTATCAGAGTATGACCCCAATTGGCCCATAGGTGGCGCTACAGCAACCAAAAGTACTAAATCGCTCATAACTCTTAGACCGTTTGTCCCAGGATCAAGTGTCTTATATCGTTGGAATCCTTGGCTCAAGGCGGACAAAATGGCTATCTCCGATTTGGATGTAGGCAGGGAACATTTTCTGCTATGTCGGATTTTGTCCAAAACCTACTTTTGCGAACTAGTCCCTGGTTTTTGGCCCGATCGGAACCAAACCAGTCTAGGACAATTCTCTGGACTCTCTAGATCAATAATTATCGAAAAAAAGTTGAACTTTGGCATTTGGGTGGCTGTAACAGGGTCATTTAGAAAAGGGGCGTGTCAAAATACACTCAAAAGCCTATAAATCCCAAATGAAAACTCAGAACTTCACAAAAATTGATGAGCATATGTGTCAGAACATGGTGAGGAAGCATGCAGAGTTTCATGGAGATCGGACCATAGGTGGCGCTATAACTGGCAAAAAGCCTTCATTCTTATTAGGGGTTCAAGCATGAAATGCTGAAACCCTATTGTAATTGTAAGGATTCGTAAAACGCATCGTGCAGGACAAACCGTAAGGCCTAGAGACGTGAAACCTGGCCAGATGGTAGGCCTCAATTTGGGGACAACCTATCAGAGTATGACCCCAATTGGCCCATAGGTGGCGCTACAGCAACCAAAAGTACTAAATCGCTCATAACTCTTAGACCGTTTGTCCCAGGATCAAGTGTCTTATATCGTTGGAATCCTTGGCTCAAGGCGGACAAAATGGCTATCTCCGATTTGGATGTAGGCAGGGAACATTTTCTGCTATGTCGGATTTTGTCCAAAACCTACTTTTGCGAACTAGTCCCTGGTTTTTGGCCCGATCGGAACCAAACCAGTCTAGGACAATTCTCTGGACTCTCTAGATCAATAATTATCGAAAAAAAGTTGAACTTTGGCATTTGGGTGGCTGTAACAGGGTCATTTAGAAAAGGGGCGTGTCAAAATACACTCAAAAGCCTATAAATCCCAAATGAAAACTCAGAACTTCACAAAAATTGATGAGCATATGTGTCAGAACATGGTGAGGAAGCATGCAGAGTTTCATGGAGATCGGACCATAGGTGGCGCTATAACTGGCAAAAAGCCTTCATTCTTATTAGGGGTTCAAGCATGAAATGCTGAAACCCTATTGTAATTGTAAGGATTCGTAAAACGCATCGTGCAGGACAAACCGTAAGGCCTAGAGACGTGAAACCTGGCCAGATGGTAGGCCTCAATTTGGGGACAACCTATCAGAGTATGACCCCAATTGGCCCATAGGTGGCGCTACAGCAACCAAAAGTACTAAATCGCTCATAACTCTTAGACCGTTTGTCCCAGGATCAAGTGTCTTATATCGTTGGAATCCTTGGCTCAAGGCGGACAAAATGGCTATCTCCGATTTGGATGTAGGCAGGGAACATTTTCTGCTATGTCGGATTTTGTCCAAAACCTACTTTTGCGAACTAGTCCCTGGTTTTTGGCCCGATCGGAACCAAACCAGTCTAGGACAATTCTCTGGACTCTCTAGATCAATAATTATCGAAAAAAAGTTGAACTTTGGCATTTGGGTGGCTGTAACAGGGTCATTTAGAAAAGGGGCGTGTCAAAATACACTCAAAAGCCTATAAATCCCAAATGAAAACTCAGAACTTCACAAAAATTGATGAGCATATGTGTCAGAACATGGTGAGGAAGCATGCAGAGTTTCATGGAGATCGGACCATAGGTGGCGCTATAACTGGCAAAAAGCCTTCATTCTTATTAGGGGTTCAAGCATGAAATGCTGAAACCCTATTGTAATTGTAAGGATTCGTAAAACGCATCGTGCAGGACAAACCGTAAGGCCTAGAGACGTGAAACCTGGCCAGATGGTAGGCCTCAATTTGGGGACAACCTATCAGAGTATGACCCCAATTGGCCCATAGGTGGCGCTACAGCAACCAAAAGTACTAAATCGCTCATAACTCTTAGACCGTTTGTCCCAGGATCAAGTGTCTTATATCGTTGGAATCCTTGGCTCAAGGCGGACAAAATGGCTATCTCCGATTTGGATGTAGGCAGGGAACATTTTCTGCTATGTCGGATTTTGTCCAAAACCTACTTTTGCGAACTAGTCCCTGGTTTTTGGCCCGATCGGAACCAAACCAGTCTAGGACAATTCTCTGGACTCTCTAGATCAATAATTATCGAAAAAAAGTTGAACTTTGGCATTTGGGTGGCTGTAACAGGGTCATTTAGAAAAGGGGCGTGTCAAAATACACTCAAAAGCCTATAAATCCCAAATGAAAACTCAGAACTTCACAAAAATTGATGAGCATATGTGTCAGAACATGGTGAGGAAGCATGCAGAGTTTCATGGAGATCGGACCATAGGTGGCGCTATAACTGGCAAAAAGCCTTCATTCTTATTAGGGGTTCAAGCATGAAATGCTGAAACCCTATTGTAATTGTAAGGATTCGTAAAACGCATCGTGCAGGACAAACCGTAAGGCCTAGAGACGTGAAACCTGGCCAGATGGTAGGCCTCAATTTGGGGACAACCTATCAGAGTATGACCCCAATTGGCCCATAGGTGGCGCTACAGCAACCAAAAGTACTAAATCGCTCATAACTCTTAGACCGTTTGTCCCAGGATCAAGTGTCTTATATCGTTGGAATCCTTGGCTCAAGGCGGACAAAATGGCTATCTCCGATTTGGATGTAGGCAGGGAACATTTTCTGCTATGTCGGATTTTGTCCAAAACCTACTTTTGCGAACTAGTCCCTGGTTTTTGGCCCGATCGGAACCAAACCAGTCTAGGACAATTCTCTGGACTCTCTAGATCAATAATTATCGAAAAAAAGTTGAACTTTGGCATTTGGGTGGCTGTAACAGGGTCATTTAGAAAAGGGGCGTGTCAAAATACACTCAAAAGCCTATAAATCCCAAATGAAAACTCAGAACTTCACAAAAATTGATGAGCATATGTGTCAGAACATGGTGAGGAAGCATGCAGAGTTTCATGGAGATCGGACCATAGGTGGCGCTATAACTGGCAAAAAGCCTTCATTCTTATTAGGGGTTCAAGCATGAAATGCTGAAACCCTATTGTAATTGTAAGGATTCGTAAAACGCATCGTGCAGGACAAACCGTAAGGCCTAGAGACGTGAAACCTGGCCAGATGGTAGGCCTCAATTTGGGGACAACCTATCAGAGTATGACCCCAATTGGCCCATAGGTGGCGCTACAGCAACCAAAAGTACTAAATCGCTCATAACTCTTAGACCGTTTGTCCCAGGATCAAGTGTCTTATATCGTTGGAATCCTTGGCTCAAGGCGGACAAAATGGCTATCTCCGATTTGGATGTAGGCAGGGAACATTTTCTGCTATGTCGGATTTTGTCCAAAACCTACTTTTGCGAACTAGTCCCTGGTTTTTGGCCCGATCGGAACCAAACCAGTCTAGGACAATTCTCTGGACTCTCTAGATCAATAATTATCGAAAAAAAGTTGAACTTTGGCATTTGGGTGGCTGTAACAGGGTCATTTAGAAAAGGGGCGTGTCAAAATACACTCAAAAGCCTATAAATCCCAAATGAAAACTCAGAACTTCACAAAAATTGATGAGCATATGTGTCAGAACATGGTGAGGAAGCATGCAGAGTTTCATGGAGATCGGACCATAGGTGGCGCTATAACTGGCAAAAAGCCTTCATTCTTATTAGGGGTTCAAGCATGAAATGCTGAAACCCTATTGTAATTGTAAGGATTCGTAAAACGCATCGTGCAGGACAAACCGTAAGGCCTAGAGACGTGAAACCTGGCCAGATGGTAGGCCTCAATTTGGGGACAACCTATCAGAGTATGACCCCAATTGGCCCATAGGTGGCGCTACAGCAACCAAAAGTACTAAATCGCTCATAACTCTTAGACCGTTTGTCCCAGGATCAAGTGTCTTATATCGTTGGAATCCTTGGCTCAAGGCGGACAAAATGGCTATCTCCGATTTGGATGTAGGCAGGGAACATTTTCTGCTATGTCGGATTTTGTCCAAAACCTACTTTTGCGAACTAGTCCCTGGTTTTTGGCCCGATCGGAACCAAACCAGTCTAGGACAATTCTCTGGACTCTCTAGATCAATAATTATCGAAAAAAAGTTGAACTTTGGCATTTGGGTGGCTGTAACAGGGTCATTTAGAAAAGGGGCGTGTCAAAATACACTCAAAAGCCTATAAATCCCAAATGAAAACTCAGAACTTCACAAAAATTGATGAGCATATGTGTCAGAACATGGTGAGGAAGCATGCAGAGTTTCATGGAGATCGGACCATAGGTGGCGCTATAACTGGCAAAAAGCCTTCATTCTTATTAGGGGTTCAAGCATGAAATGCTGAAACCCTATTGTAATTGTAAGGATTCGTAAAACGCATCGTGCAGGACAAACCGTAAGGCCTAGAGACGTGAAACCTGGCCAGATGGTAGGCCTCAATTTGGGGACAACCTATCAGAGTATGACCCCAATTGGCCCATAGGTGGCGCTACAGCAACCAAAAGTACTAAATCGCTCATAACTCTTAGACCGTTTGTCCCAGGATCAAGTGTCTTATATCGTTGGAATCCTTGGCTCAAGGCGGACAAAATGGCTATCTCCGATTTGGATGTAGGCAGGGAACATTTTCTGCTATGTCGGATTTTGTCCAAAACCTACTTTTGCGAACTAGTCCCTGGTTTTTGGCCCGATCGGAACCAAACCAGTCTAGGACAATTCTCTGGACTCTCTAGATCAATAATTATCGAAAAAAAGTTGAACTTTGGCATTTGGGTGGCTGTAACAGGGTCATTTAGAAAAGGGGCGTGTCAAAATACACTCAAAAGCCTATAAATCCCAAATGAAAACTCAGAACTTCACAAAAATTGATGAGCATATGTGTCAGAACATGGTGAGGAAGCATGCAGAGTTTCATGGAGATCGGACCATAGGTGGCGCTATAACTGGCAAAAAGCCTTCATTCTTATTAGGGGTTCAAGCATGAAATGCTGAAACCCTATTGTAATTGTAAGGATTCGTAAAACGCATCGTGCAGGACAAACCGTAAGGCCTAGAGACGTGAAACCTGGCCAGATGGTAGGCCTCAATTTGGGGACAACCTATCAGAGTATGACCCCAATTGGCCCATAGGTGGCGCTACAGCAACCAAAAGTACTAAATCGCTCATAACTCTTAGACCGTTTGTCCCAGGATCAAGTGTCTTATATCGTTGGAATCCTTGGCTCAAGGCGGACAAAATGGCTATCTCCGATTTGGATGTAGGCAGGGAACATTTTCTGCTATGTCGGATTTTGTCCAAAACCTACTTTTGCGAACTAGTCCCTGGTTTTTGGCCCGATCGGAACCAAACCAGTCTAGGACAATTCTCTGGACTCTCTAGATCAATAATTATCGAAAAAAAGTTGAACTTTGGCATTTGGGTGGCTGTAACAGGGTCATTTAGAAAAGGGGCGTGTCAAAATACACTCAAAAGCCTATAAATCCCAAATGAAAACTCAGAACTTCACAAAAATTGATGAGCATATGTGTCAGAACATGGTGAGGAAGCATGCAGAGTTTCATGGAGATCGGACCATAGGTGGCGCTATAACTGGCAAAAAGCCTTCATTCTTATTAGGGGTTCAAGCATGAAATGCTGAAACCCTATTGTAATTGTAAGGATTCGTAAAACGCATCGTGCAGGACAAACCGTAAGGCCTAGAGACGTGAAACCTGGCCAGATGGTAGGCCTCAATTTGGGGACAACCTATCAGAGTATGACCCCAATTGGCCCATAGGTGGCGCTACAGCAACCAAAAGTACTAAATCGCTCATAACTCTTAGACCGTTTGTCCCAGGATCAAGTGTCTTATATCGTTGGAATCCTTGGCTCAAGGCGGACAAAATGGCTATCTCCGATTTGGATGTAGGCAGGGAACATTTTCTGCTATGTCGGATTTTGTCCAAAACCTACTTTTGCGAACTAGTCCCTGGTTTTTGGCCCGATCGGAACCAAACCAGTCTAGGACAATTCTCTGGACTCTCTAGATCAATAATTATCGAAAAAAAGTTGAACTTTGGCATTTGGGTGGCTGTAACAGGGTCATTTAGAAAAGGGGCGTGTCAAAATACACTCAAAAGCCTATAAATCCCAAATGAAAACTCAGAACTTCACAAAAATTGATGAGCATATGTGTCAGAACATGGTGAGGAAGCATGCAGAGTTTCATGGAGATCGGACCATAGGTGGCGCTATAACTGGCAAAAAGCCTTCATTCTTATTAGGGGTTCAAGCATGAAATGCTGAAACCCTATTGTAATTGTAAGGATTCGTAAAACGCATCGTGCAGGACAAACCGTAAGGCCTAGAGACGTGAAACCTGGCCAGATGGTAGGCCTCAATTTGGGGACAACCTATCAGAGTATGACCCCAATTGGCCCATAGGTGGCGCTACAGCAACCAAAAGTACTAAATCGCTCATAACTCTTAGACCGTTTGTCCCAGGATCAAGTGTCTTATATCGTTGGAATCCTTGGCTCAAGGCGGACAAAATGGCTATCTCCGATTTGGATGTAGGCAGGGAACATTTTCTGCTATGTCGGATTTTGTCCAAAACCTACTTTTGCGAACTAGTCCCTGGTTTTTGGCCCGATCGGAACCAAACCAGTCTAGGACAATTCTCTGGACTCTCTAGATCAATAATTATCGAAAAAAAGTTGAACTTTGGCATTTGGGTGGCTGTAACAGGGTCATTTAGAAAAGGGGCGTGTCAAAATACACTCAAAAGCCTATAAATCCCAAATGAAAACTCAGAACTTCACAAAAATTGATGAGCATATGTGTCAGAACATGGTGAGGAAGCATGCAGAGTTTCATGGAGATCGGACCATAGGTGGCGCTATAACTGGCAAAAAGCCTTCATTCTTATTAGGGGTTCAAGCATGAAATGCTGAAACCCTATTGTAATTGTAAGGATTCGTAAAACGCATCGTGCAGGACAAACCGTAAGGCCTAGAGACGTGAAACCTGGCCAGATGGTAGGCCTCAATTTGGGGACAACCTATCAGAGTATGACCCCAATTGGCCCATAGGTGGCGCTACAGCAACCAAAAGTACTAAATCGCTCATAACTCTTAGACCGTTTGTCCCAGGATCAAGTGTCTTATATCGTTGGAATCCTTGGCTCAAGGCGGACAAAATGGCTATCTCCGATTTGGATGTAGGCAGGGAACATTTTCTGCTATGTCGGATTTTGTCCAAAACCTACTTTTGCGAACTAGTCCCTGGTTTTTGGCCCGATCGGAACCAAACCAGTCTAGGACAATTCTCTGGACTCTCTAGATCAATAATTATCGGAAAAAAAGTTGAACTTTTGCATTTGGGTGGCTGTAACAGGGTCATTTAGAAAAGGGGCGTGGCAAAATACACTAAAAAGCCTATAAATCCCAAATGAAAACTCAGAACTTCACAAAAATTGATGAGCATATGTGTCAGAACATGGTGAGGAAGCATGCAGAGTTTCATGGAGATCGGACCATAGGTGGCGCTATAACTGGCAAAAAGCCTTCATTCTTATTAGGGGTTCAAGCATGAAATGCTGAAACCCTATTGTAATTGTAAGGATTCGTAAAACGCATCGTGCAGGACAAACCGTAAGGCCTAGAGACGTGAAACCTGGCCAGATGGTAGGCCTCAATTTGGGGACAACCTATCAGAGTATGACCCCAATTGGCCCATAGGTGGCGCTACAGCAACCAAAAGTACTAAATCGCTCATAACTCTTAGACCGTTTGTCCCAGGATCAAGTGTCTTATATCGTTGGAATCCTTGGCTCAAGGCGGACAAAATGGCTATCTCCGATTTGGATGTAGGCAGGGAACATTTTCTGCTATGTCGGATTTTGTCCAAAACCTACTTTTGCGAACTAGTCCCTGGTTTTTGGCCCGATCGGAACCAAACCAGTCTAGGACAATTCTCTGGACTCTCTAGATCAATAATTATCGAAAAAAAGTTGAACTTTGGCATTTGGGTGGCTGTAACAGGGTCATTTAGAAAAGGGGCGTGTCAAAATACACTCAAAAGCCTATAAATCCCAAATGAAAACTCAGAACTTCACAAAAATTGATGAGCATATGTGTCAGAACATGGTAAGGAAGCATGCAGAGTTTCATGGAGATCGGACCATAGGTGGCGCTATAACTGGCAAAAAGCCTTCATTCTTATTAGGGGTTCAAGCATGAAATGCTGAAACCCTATTGTAATTGTAAGGATTCGTAAAACGCATCGTGCAGGACAAACCGTAAGGCCTAGAGACGTGAAACCTGGCCAGATGGTAGGCCTCAATTTGGGGACAACCTATCAGAGTATGACCCCAATTGGCCCATAGGTGGCGCTACAGCAACCAAAAGTACTAAATCGCTCATAACTCTTAGACCGTTTGTCCCAGGATCAAGTGTCTTATATCGTTGGAATCCTTGGCTCAAGGCGGACAAAATGGCTATCTCCGATTTGCTCGCCCTTCAGGCGCCAATTTCGAGTAAATTGCATTTTTTTGAAAAACCTATTTTTGCAAACTTCTCCTTGGTTTTTCGACCAATTGGAACCAAACCACTGCAAGAATATTCTCTGGAGTCTGACAATCAATAATCATCCAAAAAATTCAAAATTTCAATTAACGGTCGATAAGGGGAACCAAAATCTTTGATGGCACCAGGGCCACTTTTACTAAAACAGTTATAAATTGTGAACGGAAAGAGATTTTTTTGCTAAACTTGGGACACATCTTCCTGAGCTCAATCTGAGATCACTTGAAAAAAATCGCAACAATTGGCCAGTAGGTGGCACTATAAAACGGTTATAACTTGTGAACGAAAAGAGATATTTTCACAAAACTTGGGACACATGTTCATGAGCTCATTCTGAGGTCACGTGAAAAAAATCATGAGAATTGGCCACTTGGTGGCGCTATAAAATGGTTATAACTTGTGAACGGAATGAGATATTTTCACTAAACTTGGGACACATGTTCATAAGCTCAATCTGAGTTGACATGAAAAAAATCGTGACAAATGGCCACTTGGTGGCGCTATAACAGTGAAAAAAATCATAAAAATAGCTATAAGCGCACCCAACTTTTAGTCTACTGAAAATTGGCACGCAGTGTCTTTGTCCATCAATCCATCAAACAAACAATGATGGATTGTGATGAAATTTGTTTTGAATTGGGACTGGCGAATCCCCGTCCATACTGTCAATGACCATTCGCAAAGACCATCCACTTTAGTTACTGTTGCTATGTCTGACAAGCGACGCCACTCTCGCACGACACCAAGTTCTCACGCAGTGAAAAATACATTGCGGATCAGAGAGGAGACTGCGCGCTGACAGACAAGTACTTTTCATATGAAACAAATGGCGCTTTTCCACTACACATTGTAACATAGTGTACTTTTTCCACTGTGTAAAAGTTGTACCTGTACCTGCTTCCAGGTACTTTTTTTCGTACCACCTCCGGCGAGGTTCTAAGCGAGCTGGGGCGAGCTGAGGCGATACTAGACTGCTGACTGGTCAGAGAGAATCGTCACTATTCACTGCGTCATCATTGCACGCGCCAGACGGAGTATCCTGAATAAAAAACAGCAAAAACAAAAACATCCAAAAACAGCATACACTCGATTTCCTCCATTGTCCTGTGTGTGTGGCAGCGGATGTATCTCGCGTAGAAGATTACGTCACAGCAGTTTCCTGCGGCGTCGCTATGACGACCAGGTACTATTGTGGAGGTACTATCTGCAATGGAAAACGTAGCGAAAAGCGAGCCGAGCCGAGTCGAGTCGAGTTGAGTTGAGTTGAGCTGGTACTGGTAATGGAAAAGCGCCAAAAGTCTCACCTTTCAAATGTAGTCATTTTTTAGAGACATTTAAACAATAAATACTGTTTTGTGACTCTTTAATGTGTCTGACAGATCGCTGTAGACTCGAGGCTCAGTTAAAGCTGCTCGTGAACCAATCATCTCTACCTTCTAGTTAATTTATAGCATTAAAATAAACAAGAATGAACATAAAAGGAATGTTGTTTTAAAGTGCTAAGACGTCAGTACACTTTGTTTTTCAAATTGAAATCCTCCAATGTCAAAATGGCGGATTATAATTAGTCAGATCGCCTGTCAATCAAACTCCCTGCAAAGGGTCAATTGAGAATCCCTGTGCGCACAATCCTGATCTAATGGACAACTTTGCAGTTGCACATAGGAAAACCCGGAAAATGCCGCTATAATGTAAGAGAGCATCTTTTTTATATATTTGGACCTTGGCCTAACAATGTGTTATGGTGCGCTGTCACCAGTGTTTTTTTTTTGTGTGTTTTTTTTGGTGAGCTTAGGCTCCTCCTGATTTTGTTAGTCATCTCATCTCTTATATGCTGTGTATGATCATATCCTGCCCTATTCATGGTAGCCTACTCGCGGACATTGCGTCATCAATGTCATCAATTGCGTCATCAAGGGGCCCGCCTTGATAATCCTACTTAAGAGCCCGGTGTTGCCTTGTTACTCCACTGAATATAATTGTCTAAACTCCTTATCAAAATTACATATTTACAACAAATTTGACACATATAAATGGGCACACTTTGAGTACTACTAATAAAAGTGGTGGAGATCAGGCAAGACTGTAAGAAGACTCATGCAAAAAGGTGTTATAACTGTCAAAAAGCTTTGAAAACCATATATTTCCTATGTTAAATGGCCTGTATTGGCTGTAAATGGTCTTTTCCATCATATATGTCAGTGGTTAAATGCTTGCTAAATAAAACTTAATAACTTTTGATGCTTTTGTTCTTAAAGGCCTTAAAGGCCTTAACTGCTTGAACCCCGATAAATGCTGCCTGCAGCTTTAATTATTATTATTATTATTATTCCGCCGTAAAACGCATCGTGCAGCCCAAACCGTAAGTGCTAGAGACTTGAAACTTTGCCAGATGGTAGTACAAAAATCGAGGAGAGGTTATCAAAATATGAGCCAGATTGGCCAATAGGTGGCGCTACAGCGAAAAAAACAAAAAAAAAGCATATTTTTGCTTAAATCTCATTAACTGTTTGTCACAGACTCAAGTGTCTTATATCATTGGAATCCTTGGGTCAAGCCAAACAAAAATGGCCTCAAGGATTTCATTTCCGGTATGCAAATTTTTCCGCCATATTGGATTTTGTCCAAAACCTACTTTTGCGAACTAGTCCCTGTTTTTTTGCCCGATCGGAACCAAACCAGTGCAGAAATGTTCACAGGGGTCTGAATATCAATAATTATCGAAAAAAAGTTGAAATTTCGATCCACGGTTGCTAAGGGGTGTCAAAACGTTTGCAGGAGGCGGAGCCTATTTTACTAAAATGGCTATAACTCCAGAACTAAATGAGGTATCTTCACCAAACTCGGTACACATGTGTAAGAGGTCAATCTGGGGTCACGGTAAAAAAATCGCGGCGATTGGCCACATGGTGGCGCTATAACATGAAAAAAACATAAAACAGGCTATAACCACCTGACAGTTAGTCCGATTGACTTGAAAATTGGTATGCAGTGTCTTGGTCCAAGGTGCCATGTATGTCTATGAGGACATTGGTGTATCTCAAAAAACATGGCCGCCATCGGCCAATGAAGTTTGAGCACCTATTAGACAAGGTTAACGGAGGCCGATCGGAACGAAACTCGATGGGCATGTTCGACTCATGGCCCTAGAGGTCTGTAAGAATTTTGAAAGAAATCGGCCACTAGTTGGCGCTAACGAGTTTTATGGCTCTGTAATCACGTGGTGTTACACTTATCGTCACAAAATGCATATCATTTGATAGATCTGCTCATGCTCAACAACTTTGCCTCAAGAACCACTAATGTCAATCAAACAGTTCATTAAATATTCATGAATATGTAAAAAACCTACTTTTGCGAACTAGTCCTAGGTTTTTCGCCCGATCGGAACCAGACCAGTCTAGGACAATTCTCTGGACTCTCTAGATCAATAATTATCGAAAAAAAGTTTAACTTTTGCATTTGGGTGGCTGTAATAGGGTAATTTATAAAAGGGGCGTGGCAAAATACACTAAAATGCCTATAAATCCTAAATGAAAACTCAGAACTTCACAAAAATTGGTGAGCATATGTGACATAACATCATTAACAAGCATGCCAAATTTTATGGAGATCGGACCAAAGGTGGCGCTATAACTGTTAAAAAGCTTTAAAACCATATATTACCTATGTTAAATTGCCTGCATTGGCTGTAAATGGTCTTTTTAATCTATTATGTCAGTGTTTACATGCTTGCTAAATAAATTTTAATAACTTTTGATGCTTTTGTGCTTATAAACCTTAAAGGCCTTAACAGCTTGAACCCCGATAAATGCTGCTTGCAGCTTTAATTAGGGGTTCAAGCACGAAGTGCTGAACACCTATTGTTATTGTAAGGATTTTTAGGGGTTCAAGCACGAAGTGCTGAAACCCTATTGTAATTGTACTGATTTTTATTATTATTATTATTATTATTATTCCGCCCTAAAACGCATCGTGCAGCCCAAACTGTAAGAGCTGGAACCTTGAAACTTGGCCAAATGATAGTGCTCAATTTGGGGAGAACCTATCAAAGTATGAGCCCGATTGGCCCATAGGTGGCAGTATAATGACCACATTTACTAAATTGGTCATAACTCATACATAGTTTGTCCTAGAGGCTCAAATTTAGCATCACTGTGATCCCTGGCTCCAGACGAACAACCTGGCTATCTCCAAATCGCGATTTGAGCAAAAAAAAAATTTATATGGCCACTTTTGTCCAAAGCCTACTTTGGCAAACTAGTCCCTGGTTTTTGGTCCAATCGGAACCAGACCAGTCTAGGCCAATTCTCTGGACTCTCTAGATAAATAATTATCGAAAAAAAGTTGAACTTTTGCATTTGCCTGGCTGTAACAGGGTCATTTAGGAAAGTGGAGGGACAAAAAACACTCAAAAGCCTATACAACCTAAGGGAAAACCTCAAACTTCACAAAAATCGATGGACATATGTGTCCTAACATGGTGAAGAAGCATGCCAAGTTTCGTGAAGATCGGACCATTTTTATTAGGGGTTCAAGCACGAAGTGCTGAAACCCTATTGTAATTGTACTGATTTTTATTATTAGGGGTTCAAGCATGAAATGCTGAAACCCTATTGTAATTGTACTGATTTTTAGGGGTTCAAGCACGAAGTGCTGAAACCCTATTGTAATTGTAAGGGTTTTTATTATTATTATTCTGCCGTAAAACGCATCGTGCAGCCCAAACCGTAAGTGCTGGAGACTTGAGACTTTGCCAGAAGGTAGTACAAAAATCGAGGAGAGGTTATCAAATTATGACCCCGATTGGCCAATAGGTGGCGCTATAGTAAGCAAAAGTATAAAATCGCTAATAACTCCTAGACGGTTTGTCGTAGACTCAAGTGTCTTATATTACTGTAATCCTTGGCTCAAGGCGGAAAAAACGTATATCTCCGATTTCATTTCCGGTATGCAAATTTTTCCGCCATTTTGAATTTTGTCAAAAACCTACTTTTGCAAACTAGTCTGTGGTTTTTTGTCCGATCGGAACCAAACCAGTGCAGAAATGTTCTCTGGAGTCTGACTATCAATAATTATCGAAAAAAAGTTGAAATTTCGATTCATGGTCGCTATGGGGCGCCAAAATGTTCGAAGGAGGCAGAGTCAGTTTTACTAAAATTGTTATAACTCGTGAACGAAATTAGATATTTTCACCAAACTTGGTACACATATGTAGACGGTCAATTTGAGGTCACAGTAAAAAAATTGCGTCGATTGGCCTCATGGTGGCGCTATAAAACAAAAAAAACGTATAGACACCTGACCGTTTTTCCGAATGACTTGAAATTTGGTATGCAGTGTCTTGGCCCAACGGGCCATGTATGTCTAAAAGGATATTGGCGTATCTCAAAAAACATGGCCGCCATTGGCCAATGAAATTTGAGCACCGTTAACGAAGTCCGATCGGAACGAAACTCGATGGGCATGTTCGACTCATGGTCCTAGAGGTCTGTAAGAATTTTGAAAGAAATCGGCCACTAGTTGGCGCTAACGAGTTTTATGGCTCTGTAATCACGTGGTGTTACACTTATCATCACAAAATGCATATCATCTGATAGATCTGCTCATCTTGAACAACTTTGCCTCAAGAACCATTGCTGTCAATCAAACCGTTCATTAAATATTCATGAATATGTTAAAAACCTACTTTTGCGAACTAGTCCCTGGTTTTTCGCCCGATCGGAACCAGACCAGTCTAGGACAATTCTCTGGACTCTCTAGATCAATAATTATCGAAAAAAAGTTGAACTTTTGCATTTGGGTGGCTGTAATAAGGTAATTTATAAAAGGGGCGTGGCAAAATACACTAAAATGCCTATAAATCATAAATGAAAACTCAGAACTTCACGAAAATTGGTGGGCATATGTGTCATAACATGGTGAAGAAGCATGCAGAGTTTCATGGAGATTGGACCATAGGTGGCGCTATAACTGGCAAAAAGGTTTGAAAACCACATATTTCCTATGGTAAATTGCCTTTATTGGCTGTAAATGGATTTTTCCATCTATTATTTCAGTGGTTAAAAGCTTGCTAAATAAAACTTAATGTCTTAAATGCTTATGTGCTTAAAGGCCTTAAATGCTTGAACCCCGATAAATGCTGCTTGCAGCTTTAATTATTATTATTATTATTATTCCGCCGTAAAACGCATCGTGCAGCCCAAACCGTAAGTGCTAGAGACTTGAAACTTTGCCAGATGGTAGTACAAAAATCGAGGAGAGGTTATCAAAATATGAGCCAGATTGGCCAATAGGTGGCGCTACAGCGCAAAAAACAAAAAAATGGCATATTTTTGCGTAAATCTCATTAACCGTTTGTCACAGACTCAAGTGTCTTATATCATTGGAATCCTTGGGTCAAGCCGAACAAAAATGGCCTCAAGGATTTCATTTCCGGTATGCAAATTTTTCCGCCATATTGGATTTTGTCCAAAACCTACTTTTGCGAACTAGTCCCTGGTTTTTTGCCTGATCGGAACCAAACCAGTGCAGAAATGTTCACAGGGGTCTGAATATCAATAATTATTGAAAAAAAGTTGAAATTTCGATCCACGGTTGCTAAGGGGTGTCAAAACGTTCGCAGGAGGCGGAGCCTATTTTACTAAAATGGCTATAACTCAAAAAGTAAATGAGATAGCTTAACCAAACTCGGTACACATGTGTATGGGTTCAGTCTGGGGCCACAGTAAAAAAATCGCGACGATTGAGCACTAGGTGGCGCTATAACATGAAAAAAACATGAAAAGGCTATAACCACCTGACCATTAGTCAGATTGACTTGAAAATTGGTATGCAGTGTCTTGGTCCAAGGTGCCATGTATGTCTATGAGGACATTGGTGTATCTCAAAAAACATGGCCGCCATCGGCCAATGAAGTTTGAGCACCTATAAGACAAGGTTAACGGACGTCGATCGGAACGAAACTCGATGGGCATGTTCGACTCATGGCCCTAGAGGTCTGTAAGAATTTTGAAAGAAATCGGCCACTAGTTGGCGCTAACGAGTTTTTTGGCTCTGTAATCACGTGGTGTTACACTTATCGTCATAAAATGCATATCATTTGATAGATCTGCTCATGCTCAACAACTTTGCCTCAAAAACCACTAATGTCAATCAAACCATTCATTAATTATTCATGAATATGTTAAAAACCTACTTTTGCGAACTAGTCCCTGGTTTTTCGCCCGATCGGAACCAGACCAGTCTAGGACAATTCTCTGGACTCTCTAGATCAATAATTATCGAAAAAAAGTAGAACTTTTGCATTTGGGTGGCTGTAATAGGATAATTTATAAAAGGGGCGTGGCAAAATACACTAAAATGCCTATAAATCATAAATGAAAACTCAGAACTTCACAAAAATTGGTGAGCATATGTGACATAACATCATTAACAAGCATGCCAAATTTTATGGAGATCGGACAAAAGGTGGCGCTATAACTGTTAAAAAGCTTTAAAACCATATATTTCCTATGGTAAATTGCCTGCATTGGCTGTAAATGGTCTTTTTCATCTATAATGTCAGTGTTTACATGCTTGCTAAATACATTTTAATAACTTTTGATGCTTTTGTGCTTATAAACCTTAAAGGCCTTAACAGCTTGAACCCCGATAAATGCTGCTTGCAGCTTTAATTAGGGGTTCAAGCACGAAGTGCTGAAACCCTATTGTAATTGTCCTGATTTTTATTATTATTTTTCTTCTGCCGTAAAACGCATCGTGCAGCCTAAACCGTAAGTGCTGGAAATGTGAAACTTTGCCAAATGGTAGTACAAAAATCGAGGAGAGGTTCAGAGAGTATGACCCCGATTGGCCCATAGGTGGCGCTATAGCAACCAAAAGCGCGAAACTGCTCATAACTCCTAGACCATATGTCGTAGACTCAAGTGTCTTATATCATTGGAAAGCTGGAACACTGAAGAACAAAACGTATATCTCCGATTTCATTTCCGGTATGCAAATTTTTCCGCCATTTTGAATTTTGTCAAAAACCTACTTTTGCGAACTAGTCCTAGGTTTTTCGTTCGATCGGAACCAAACCAGTGCAGAAATGTTCTCTGGAGTCTGAATATCAATAATTATCGAAAAAAAGTTGAAATTTCGATTCTCGGTCGCTAGGGGGCGCAAAACTATTGTTGTGGGAGGAGCCTATTTTACTAAATGGGCTACAACTCAAGATGTAAATGAGGTATCTTCACCAAACTCGGTCCACATGTGTAGGAGTTCAATCTTGGGTCACAGTAAAAAAATCGCGACGATTGAACACTAGGTGGCGCTATAACATGAAAAAAACATGAAAAGGGCTATGACGACCTGACCGTTAGTCCGATTGACTTGAAAATTGGTATGCAGTGTCTTGGTCCAAGGTGCCATGTATGTCTATGAGGACATTGGCGTATCTCAAAAAACATGGCCGCCATCGGCCAATGAAATTTGAGCACCTATTAGACAAGGTTTACGGAGGCTGATCGGAACAAAACTCGGTAGGCATGTTCGACTCATGGCCCTAGAGGTCTGTAAGAATTTTGAAAGAAATCGGCCACTAGTTGGCGCTAACGAGTTTAATGGCTCTGTAATCACGTGGTGTTACACTTATTGTCACAAAATGCATACCATTTGATAGATCTCCTCTTGTTGAACAACTTTGCCTCAAGAACCATTGCTCTCAATCAAACCGTTCATTAAATATTCGTAATTATGTTAAAAACCTACTTTTGCGAACTAGTCCCTGGTTTTTCGCCCGATCAGAACCAAACCAGTCTAGGACAATTCTATGGACTCTCTAGGTCAATAATTATCAAAAAAAAGTTGAACTTTTGCATTTTTCGCATGGGTATATTGGGTCATAAAGAAAATGGGCGTGGCAAAATGCACTCAAAAGCCTATAAAACCTAAACGAAAACACAGAACTTCACAAAAATGTATGCGCATATTTGTCATAACATGCTAAAGAAGCCTGGAAATTTGTATGGAGATCGGACCAAAGGTGGCGCTATAACTGTTAAAACACTTTAAAACCATATATTTCCTATGGTAAATTGCCTGTATTGGCTGTGAATGGTCTTTTCCTATGAAAAATTCCATAGGAAATAATTTGATCAAAATGAAATAATTTTCATATAATAATGTTCATGACTCTTAATAAGCATGAAACATTTCAGACAGATCAGACAAAATTTGCCTCTATAACAGTCAAAAAGGTAAAAATTATATAACATGTCATTAAGCCAATAAGTGGTATTTTACTGCTTTTATTCATGCCTGGTGTAAAAATTAGGACTAGTACTATTATACAAAAGTTGAGAGTACAGGACATTAGGAACTTTAGACACAGAGATATTTCTTATAAAATAAAGCAGAGAGACAATCCTTGAGAGACCAGTGCATTCTTAGTATATTAGCTCTTCTATAACAGTTTAAATTGAGTCGTGTCGATCTGTTCTGGACAAATTATATTTTTCAATCAGTTCTTTTTTTTTTTCTTTACTTGATGCACTCGATTACACCACTGGGCAATAACACACGATTCATCCAATCACTGATTGTGCTGCTGTGACTGACACCCCTGAGAGCCAACAGAAGCGGCATATTCATAAGGCCCGCCCACAGGTCGCGCAGGCGCTGCCGCTGTCAGCATAAACAGAGAATCAGATGAGAACAGATCAAATGAGACACGGAGCATTTCTCCAGAAACTCCTTGCACTAAATGATAATCATAATCTATCGAGAACTGTGATTGTGTGCACTTGTAAACTTTGGATGCTTCAGCCTGGAGTGTTGTCGTCAGAGAGAGGTGAAGTGGAAATCGGAGTAAAGATTTAGTGGATCCCAGAGCGGTAATCTTTATTGAATAGTCTTTTTTTTATTGAATATGTGATGCAATCTCGTTTTGGTGAGTGACATTTTTTTATCATATGTTATCTTATGAAAGATATGTCAATTTCAGAAATGATTTGATATGAGCTTAGTGTAGGCCGCACAGCGCGAGCTGAACTAATTAGCCGTAGGCTAAAGCTATCACGTATAACAATGATCATTGTGTCATGAGTTGAGACAATGGGTTTTATTCATGAAACACGAGCAGAACGAATTTTTGTGTAAATCGTGTGTAAAGTGGTTCTGACGTAAATTTTCGGATTCATTAAAATGTTCGTATTTTCCAAACGTTAGTTGGTACGAAAGAGATCTACACCTGCTCCAGCCACGCGTAAATAGTGCGTTTAACATCCGAACGTTTTGCTCATTAATAAGGCTGCATTTTAATTCACCTTAATCGTGTACATATTTACACAGCATTTTGAAAAAATATTAGGTAACACTTTACAATACGGGTGCACTAATCTGCATTAATTCATATTTAACTAATGCACAGATAATCATGTGTTAATGTATGACTCATGAAGAACTAAACCATTAATTAATGATTACTGCATCAGCAACTAATAAAGATTCTAAATGATTAATAGATTAAGTAATATATGAATTGTTATTAATTAAATGTGTCAATGTATTAATTAATTAATAACTTATTTTATTAACTAAAAGTGTAAATGAATGCGTTAATTACCACAGTTGGTCAAAGCAATGTACTTCAACTTCCAGTTGTCTGCTTTAATTAATCATAACTAATGATTTGCAAATGCATCATTATGTTATGACTTTACTTGTTGAGGCACATGACTATTAACTAATTGTTAAGTAATATGCCATTTATGGGTTTTGACAGTTTGCACATGCAGTGAATGTAATGTCGGTGAACGTGTTTGAAGGATGGGGTGAGTTGGGCTGCACACAAATATCAGCACACCAGAATCTGAACTCCTGAAGCTGTTATACTGTGTTTACACTGGACGAGACCAGCTGTCTACACCTGGACATGACAGACCATCGCAAGTCCATTAGTCCTTCGTAACAGAACTAGCACAAGAGCTCAGAGTACGTCAGTAATAGAGTGTGGCATCGGTTTACTGACTGGGTTTTGTCGTGTAGTGTCGCGACGCATCCAGTGTAGTATCACTGACTATAATGGACGTTCTATTGTCTTTGTCCAGTCTAGACACAGTGTTATGAACTAGCAGCGCTCAACCACATGTTCTCAGTGTATGTTAACCTGACATAGTCCTGTGCCATGAACAACAAAGTTCATCGGACTCAGTGAAATCTTGGTTGTACATGGTTGGAAATTGAAATCCATGGCTTAGTGTGGATGTCAAAACCAAAATGGCATATTACTTAACAATTAGTTAATAGTCATGTGCCTCAACAAGTAAAGTCATAACATAATGATGCATTTGCAAATCATTAGTTAATGATTAATTAAAGCAGACAACTGGAAGTTGAAGTACATTGCCTTGACCAATTGTGGTAAGTAACGCATTGATTTAGACTTTTAGTTAATAAAATAAGTTATTAATGAATTAATACATTATGACACATTTAATAATAACAATTCATATATTACTTTATATTAATCATTTAGAATCTTCATGATGCAGTAATCATTAATTAATGGTTTAGTTCTTCATGAGTCATACATTAACACATGATTATCTGTGCATTAGTTAAGCATGAATTAATGGTTATTAGTGCACCCGTATTGTAAAGTGTTACCAAATATTATATATAGTAATTACATACGGTTTTTCTTTTTACTTTTATTACGACAGCCAGTAATTACGAGAGCCATCTGCAAACGGAACAAAAGTCCGCAAGTTTTTTTTATTTAATTTTTTTATTCAAGCTGTTTATTCTTTTACAAGTCCGCAAGTCACAAATAATGCAGTCAAGCTTCATGTCAAACCATTTTCTTTTCACTTCTAGGACTGTTCGATTAACAGATGAAACTCCATTAACTGCATCTATGCTGCCAAGCTTCCTTTTTTTTAGGCCTGATACGCCACTATGTACGCTTGAAAACAAAATGTGGCGTTTTGAATGAACTTCTGATAATAAACTTCAATTTCTGCATCTGAGAAATTTCTCTTCTTCATTCGTTTTTGAGAAGACAAGTTGAAATCCTTCGTTTGGTGTCATAATATGATGCCCATATAGCCTATAGTTTTCAGTCGGTTTTAATGGGCGGGATTTATGGTAATTTAGAGAATGAGCGTGCACACGCGTCCCATTTACAACTGATTGGAATTCATTAACACACACACACACACACACACACACACACACACACACACACACACACACACACACACACACACACACACACACACACACACACACACACACACACACACACACACACACACACACACACACACACATTTCACTATCACATCTGACGTTTACGAAGTATTTCTGAATCAGGAGAAGAATTTTCGGGAATGTCGCCTTTACGCGCAAATCACTCACATATTTACTCGTATATTTACGATTTCATGAATGAGACCCATTGAGTGATTAATGAGTGTCTGTGTTAAGTAACTGTCGAAAAGTTCGATTAATGTGTCATTTGAACTGCGCATGTATATGATTTGTTACTGAAATGTTGAATCAGAAATGAATTATTGTACGTTTGCCTTGTGTTTTCCAAGGCTGCGTTTTCTTGTTCTCTGTTTTTTTTCCTATGTGAACGTGATCGGCAAGTGAGATCCTGTTTTGTGCCATAAATAATCCTGTGGAGGTGAATCGCCTGCCTATTGAATACAATTAAATATGCACAAATGGCTAGCTGACCAGTGCCCATGGACCGGTTTCCACTTTGAACCATAATTTGAAACCATCAACTGGTAGGATAATTACAATTTTCTTTTGTTTTTCGGACTCACAGGACTTTTAATTTGTGAAATAAATTTATTTATTTTTACATCTGAAATGGAGAGACTTCAACTGATCGAGAGAAGTCTGAACAACTCTTTAAACTGAATCATTTGATTCACGAACTCTGGTCAGCTACGTCGTTATTCATGTTGTTGAACATACTATTTTACTATACAAAGATAAGGTGGGTAATTGGAAGGAATGATGAATCACATTGTCTTTTGAGTCAAATCCGATATCGGATTACTAGTATTTCTTTCGTCAACAAAAATTATAACTAAATATTGTCGTCAACGAACCACGTGACGAAAACGAGACGCAACGTAAATGCTGGTCATGTGACAATAACTATAATTAAATGTATAATGCAATATTGTTGACGAATAAAAACGAGACTAAATGTGGTTTTACAAAATAAAAACTATGTTAAAATGTCTCTTCATTTTCGTTGACCAAAACGAGATGAAATGTTATGACGCTATTTCGTCTTGTTTAGTCACATTATTATTATTATTATTATTATTATTTTGCAGTATTTCTGTTTCCCGTGTCTCACTTCAGGGGCTGCATCAGGGCGCACTGCGCAGACGACGTCACTTCCTCAAGCCCCACTCGCGGCATTATTTAGAAGATGCAGCTGCGGTGAGTTAGCGTAAACGACAACAAACAAAGTTAAGTCTGACGCCCGTTTCACACATAGGGCCCGATTTTAACGATCTGAAACGCAAGTATCAAGCGCGAAACGCAAGTAACTTTGTGGCCGGGTCTTGGGCGCTGTTGCTATTATACCGGTGGGATAAATTACTCTTGCGCTCAACGCAAATCTAAAATGTGTTGGTCTGCAGTAGCTTCATTACTCATAGGTGTGGTTTGGGCGTAACGTGAAATAAACCAATCAGAGCGTCATCTCACATTCCCTTTAAGAGCAGACGCGCTTATTCTATAGCGGATTCCTATTATAACGGTGGATTTGCCAGACGCGCGCCAGCAGCGGTTCACAGCCGAGGAGACCGACGTTCTCGTCAGGGCCGTAAAACACAGAGAAGTGACATTGGGGATGGAGAAACACACCCAAATTAACTTCGATTAAACAGACGTATGATAATTTGGGTAAATGTGTAAACTAGAAGTATGCTTTTATAATTTATCTATCTATCTATCTATCTATCTATCTATCTATCTATCTATCTATCTATCTATCTATCTATCTATCTATCTATCTATCTATCTATCTATCTATCTATCGTAATGTATGATTTGCAAAAATGAAAACGGCTGCTTCTGTGTGAGAGAATCAAAGTGTATGTGCGTTGTGCACACGCTACATTGATTATGGCCAAGCATGCGCCCTTAAAATAGCATAAGAATAACATGTGCAACGCGCCACTGACTTTAAACTAGATTTTTTCAGTTAGTGGCGGAATTGTTTTCTAAACGTGCAAAATAGCATGAGGGAACGTTTGCGCCGGAACACGCCTCCTCTTTGCGCTGAACCGCCCCCGGGAGCGCAAGTGTATTTCTTAGTTAACCGACGTGCGTCTGTGGAGGGAAAAGTCCGCTGTGCGCGGGTGCAAAATAGGAATGATACATGCGTCGGTGTACAAAGTCAATTGCGCTGGGTGCAAGATAGGGCCCATACTCCGTGTGCAGTGCATATGCGGTGCAGGAGCAGCACTCGCTATAGTGCTTTCACATATGCTGCGTTTGCAGTGCGTAACTGATCCACGGCTGAACCACAAACACATACTCACTATTTTTATTTCAAATCCAGAAGTTATCAAATACTTTTATTTTAAAAAAGTTTTGTCAGCATTACGATTCTCTTTGTACACACATACTCTTTAATGGTCGTAATTCACTTTTAAGCACAATTTAAACAATGTATTCAATGCACTACTTCTATCTAGATTTATTAGCAAGTGGTAAAATATTTAGCCATATAGTTCTATTAAAATGACAAATATTTTAAATTAAAACTTAAAATTGACAAAAACAACCAACTCTCATGCCTTTTCTTTTGCATTTAAATTAATACAGTAAATCTTGGATGTCAGAAAGAACTTGTTTTTCAACCTCCACGAATGAGACGAGTGTTACTTTTCTGTTCACTATTTTCGCTATTTTTCCATAGTGATACACTATATTCACTGGGTTAAATAGAATTGCATTTCTAAAAAGAGACTAAAATACAATTTTCATTGACTAAAACTAGACTAAGGGCGCTTTCACACTTGGTTCGATTGCCTGTTCCTAACCCGAGTTCGATTGCTCCCCCCCTGCCCCCGATGGACTTGTGTTCACATATTATTTGTATCCGAACCGCAGTATGCTTGTGTCATCAAGTTGCAGCTGGTGCGTAATCGTGTTGCTTGGTAACCGCTATGAATGAAAAGGCGTCAAAATGGATAGAATTGCTCGCTTCACATTTGTTCTTTTGTTTTGTTTGAAAAAAATCGTTCCAAAGACAGCGGGCTGTCCGCCGAAGACAATTTTTGCGGAGGCAGCCAGAAATCATCTCTCTGCTTGCAGTGCGTCAATCCCGCTTTTCATCAAGTTAAGTGTATACATGACGAGAATAATTCCTGTTAGTGATCCAGAGCGCGATCCATTTAGACGCCGACAAACTTTATTGCTGCGGATAAAACAATAAACCTCCGCAGAAGCATTCCAGAGGTACTCCGCGAGGAACAAAACATGTTCCAAACATAAAACAGGCTATAACCACCTGACCGTTAGTCCAATTGACTTGAAAATTGGTATGCAGTGTCTTGGTCCAAGGTGCCATGTATGTCTATGAGGACATTGGTGTATCTCAAAAAACATGGCCGCCATCGGCCAATGAAGTTTGAGCAACTATTAGACAAGGTTAACGGAGGCTGATCGGAACGAAACTTGATGGACATTTTTGGTTTGTTAAATAAAACTTAATAACTTTTGATGCTTTTGTGCTTAAATGCCTTAAAGGCCTTAACTGCTTGAACCCCGATAAATGCTGCTTGCAGCTTTAATTATTATTATTATTATTATTCTTCTCCGCTAAAACGCATCGTGCAGCCCAAACCGTAAGAGCTAGAGACTTGAAACTTGGCCACAAGGTAGTACAAAAATCGAGGAGAGGTTATCAAAGTATGAGCCCGATTGGCCAATAGGTGGCGCTATAGCGCAAACAACAAAAAAAAATCACTATTTTGCTCATATCTCAATAACCATTTGTCTCAGCTTCAAGTGTCATACATCATTGGAATCCTTGGCTCAAGCCGAACAAGAAATATAGGAGGTATTTTATTTCCGGTATGCAAATTTTTCCGCCATTTTGGATTTTGTCCAAAACCTACTTTTGCGAACTAGTCCCTGGTTTTTCGCCCGATCGGAACCAAACCAGTGCAGAAATGTTCACAGTAGTCTGAATATCAATAATTATCGAAAAAAAGTTGAAATTTCGATTCACGGTCGCTAAGGGGTGCCAAAACGTTTGAAGAAGGCGGAGCCTATTTTACTAAAATGGCTATAACTCCAGAAGTAAATGAGGTATCTTCACCAAACTCGGTACACATGTGTAAGAGGTCAATCTGAGGTCACAGTAAAAAAATCGCGGCGATTGGCCACATGGTGGCGCTATAACATGAAAAAAACATAAAATGGGCTATAACCACCTGACCGTTAGTCCGATTGACTTGAAAATTGGTATGCAGTGTCTTGGTCCAAGGTGCCATGTATATCTATGAGGACATTAGTGTATCTCAAAAAACATGGCCGCCATCAGCCAATGAAGTTTGAGCACCTATTAGACAAGGTTAACGGAGGCCGATCGGAACGAAACTCGATGGGCATGTTCGACTCATGGCCCTAAAGGTCTGTAAGAATTTTGAAAGAAATCGGCCACTAGTTGGCGCTAACGAGTTTTATGGCTCTGTAATCACGTGGTGTTACACTTATCGTCACAAAATGCATATCATTTGATAGAGCTTCTCATCCTGAACAACTTTGCCTCTAGAACCATTCCTGTCAATCAAACCGTTCATTAAATATTCATGAATATGTTAAAAACCTACTTTTGCGAACTAGTCCCTGGTTTTTCGCCCGATCGGAACCAGACCAGTCTAGGACAATTCTCTGGACTCTCTAGATCAATAATTATCAAAAAAAAGTTGAACTTTTGCATTTGTATGGCTGTAATAGGGTCATTTATAAAATGGGCGTGGCAAAATACACTAAAAAGCCTATAAATCCTAAATGAAAACTCAGAACTTCACAAAAGTTGGTGAGCATATGTGACATGACATCATTAACAAGCATGCAACATTTTATGGAGATTGGACCAAAGGTGGCGCTATAACTATTAAAAAGCTTTAAAACCATATATTTCCTATGGTAAACTGCCTGTATTGGCTGTAAATGGTCTTTTCCATCTCTGATCATATAGTTTTCATATCATAATGTTCAAAACTAGTGCAATACAATTCTCTGGACTCACTAGGTCAATAATTGTCAGAAAAAGTTGAACTACTTCATTTGGATAGATATAATAGGTTCACTTCAAAATGTAGCCTTTACCAAGTGTCCCCGAAAGCCTATATCTCTTTAATGAATGACTCAGACCTTCTTAAAAAGCCAGTGAAATATCACTCTGAACATGCATGAAAATTTTCAGACCGATCGGACAAAATTTGCCTCTATAACAGTTAAAAAGGTGAAAATTATATGAATATAATGGCATATTAAGCCAATAAGTTGTATTTTACTGCCCCCTGCTGTTTAAAATTTATAAAATCACTATTTTAACATTTACAATTACATTTAGTCAAAATCCGTCCGTTAAAGTATTAGTATTGACAGTTTTATCACATCATATATTTCAAATGTCTGTATCTACAACATAATGTGTTTGTGTAGTCTTAGGTTTCTGAATAAATTCTGAATCTTCTGATTAATAGCTAACAAAGACTTTGTGAAATGTTTATAGACCATTCAAATATATTTTCATTATGACATATCCCAATAGCATTGAAAAAACAACAACAACATTTGTCTTCGTGTGTGTGTGTGTGTGTGCATGCATGATTGAGTTAACATGGAAAAACTGGTTTGCTTTAGTGCAGAAAACTGCTTAACTATATAGTTATAACTATAAATCCTAAACGAAAACTCAGAACTTCACAAAAATTGATGAGCATATGTGTCATAACCTGCTAAAGAAGCATGGAAAATTTTATGGAGATCGGACCATAGTTGGCGCTATAACTGTTAAAACGCTTTAAAACCATATATTTCCTATATGGTAAATTGCCTGTATTTGCTGTAAATGGTGTCTTCTATCTATTATCGTATAATGTTCATATCATAATGTTCAAAACCAGTGCAGCACAATTCTCTGAACTCTCTAGATCAATAATTATCAGAAAAAAAGTTTAACTTCTTCAAAAGGTGATTTTATATGAATATAATGACATATTAAGCCAATAAGTGGTATTTTACTGCCCCCTGCTGTCATTTCATCATACTACTCCCTAATATTGTTATAAAATTCATATTTAGACTTTATAAAATCATTATTTTAACATTTACAATCACATTTTGTCAAAACTCATCTATTGGAGTATTATTATTGACAATTGTGTCACACTGTCTGTCTGAGATATGGAAATTGAAAATGAAAGTAAAACGGCATTTAGGCCACGCCCCCCCAGTACAAATTCATTCATAACTCGAAAACGGAAAGTCGTTGCGCGCTCAAATTTTGATGGTAAGGTCCTCTCCGGGCTCTTGATCGAAACGTGTCATCGCGGGCCTCGGGAGCGCGCCCCCCACGAATCGCAAATTCGTGGGACCCCCGATTTTGAACGGCCGAAACTCCCGACCCAGACCACCCCGAACCTTGTGTGAGAGCTCGTTGGAAAGGGCCAGTTCTTGGCTAGCTTCGATTCAAATGTGGTGTAATTTGCCCTGGGCATTCCAGAGATAAAAGCCCCAATAGATATGCCTTTGAACGGTCATATTTCCGGGCTCCAATCGCCCAAAAACACCGCGATGGTCTCATTCAACAGGGCTCCTCAAGAACTATCTATGCTCTGAATTTCAGAATTTTTCGCCTTCTGGTTCCCGAGATATAAGTGAAAAACCAAATTCCCATTCATTCATTCAAACACTTCAACTGTAAGATGGAGGCTGTAATTCCACTGTTGTCAACTAGAGGGAGCAGCAGTATTAGACATAGTATTAATCTTTTTATCAGCTTTCAGCTTTGGCCAACAAACAAATGGTTAAAGCTATTTTTTTATTTATTATTATTATTGGACTGATAATATAGATCACAATGAAATATATGAAATGGTTAGACCATTAAAATATTTTTTTCACAATAACACATCCTAAAGACATTGAAAACATATTTGTATATGTGTGTGTGTGTGTGTGTGTGTGTGTGTGTAAGCATGCATTATTGAGTTAACATGGAAAACACTTATATTACAATAACTATTATAACACAGTCATATTTTGTCAGTGTTTATCACTTCATTTGCACTGACACTTCACATAATTGCTAGTAATGTGGTAAATCACGCTAGAAACATGGTAAATCATAGTAAATAATTGATGGTCTCATTCAACAGGGCTCCTCAAGCACTCTCTATGCTCTGAGTTTCAGAATTTTTCGCCTTCTGGTTCCCGAGATATAAGTGAAATACCAAATTCCCATTCATTAATTCATTCAAACACTTCAACTGTAAGATGGAAGCTGTAATACCACTGTCCACTGGAGGGAGCAGCAGGATTACGCATGACCTTTTCATTAGTTTTCAGTATTGGGAAACAAACAAATGCTTTAAAAAGCAATCTTTTTTTAAAAAATTTTTTTTTAATATTATTAGATCACAAAGGAATTCTAATAGACCAATAAATATATTTTCTCAATAACATATTCCAAAACATTAAAAACATATTTGCATTTGTGTATGTTTATTTCTGTGTGTGTGTGTGTGTGTGTGTGTGTGTGTGTGTGTGTGTGTGTGTGTGTGTGTGTGTGTGTGTGTGTGTGTGTGTGCGTGTGTGTGCGTGTGTGTGCGTGTGTGTGCGTGTGTGTGCGTGTGTGTGCGTGTGTGTGCGTGTGTGTGCGTGTGTGTGCGTGTGTGTGCGTGTGTGTGCGTGTGTGTGTGTGTGTGTAAGCATGCATTATTGAGTTAACATGGAAAAACTGGTTTGCTTTAGTCCAGAAAACTGGTGAAAATCATGAAGTTTAAAGTGAAAGTGAGCCAATAAGTGGTCTTCTTCTGCCCTCTGCTGGCCATTCTACTTATTAATGAAGTCTTTTCACATGTGCTCACATTCATATTTAGACTCTAAAAATCACTTATATAACAATAACTATTATAACACAATCAGATTTTGTCAGTGTTTATCACTTCATTTGCACTGACACTTCACATAATTGCTAGAAACATGGTAAATCATAGTGAATAATACTATAATGTGGTGTATCAAGGTAAACCATGCTAGAATCCTGGCAAATCATTCTAGAACGTGGTAAATCATGGTAAACTATGCTAAAACAGGGTAAATCATGGTAAACCATGATAAACTATGGTAAATCATGTTAGAATGTGGTATATCATGGTAAATCATGCTAGAACAGGGTAAATCATGGTAAACTATGATAAATCATGATAAACTATGGTAAACCATGCTAGAATCACAGTAAACAATGGTAAATCATACTAGAATGTAGTATATCATGGTAAATCATGCTAGAATATGGTAAATCAAGGTAAACTAAGATAAAATCATGGTAAACTATGTAAATCATGCTAGAATCATAGTAAATAATACTAGAATGTGGTAAATTATTGTGGGAGGAGCCTATTTTACTAAAATGGCTATAACTCAAGAAGTAAATGAGATATCTTCACCAAACTCAGTACACATGTGTATGGGTTCAATTTGAGGTCACAGTAAACAATTTTATGGAGATCGGTCCATAGATGGCACTATAACTCCTATAAAAAGCTTTAAAACCACATATTTCCTATGGTACATTGCCTGTATTGGCTGTAAATGGTCTTTTATGCCATCTATTATGTCAGTGGTTACATGCTTGCTAAATAAAACTTAATAACTTTTGATGCTTTTGTGCTTAAAGGCCTTAAATGCTTGAACCCCGATAAATGCTGCTTGCAGCTTTAATTAGGGGTTCAAGCACGAAGTGCTGAAACCCTATTGTAATTGTACTGATTTTTATTATTAGGGGTTCAAGCATGAAATGCTGAAACCCTATTGTAATTGTGCTGATTTTTATTATTATTATTATTCTTCTGCCGTAAAACGCATCGTGCAGCCCAAACCGTAAGTGCTAGAGACTTGAAACTTTGCCAGAAGGTAGTACAAAAATCGAGGAGAGGTTCAGAGAGTATGACCTCGATTGGCCCATAGGTGGCGCTATAGTGCAAAAAACCAAAAAAAATCACGGTTTTGCTTAAATCTCCTTAACCCTTTGTCACAGACTCAAGTGTCTTATATCACTGTAATCCTTGTCTCAAGACGGACAAAATGTATATCTTCAATTTCATTTCCGGTATGCAAATTTTTCCGCCATTTTGAATTTTGTCCAAAACCTACTTTTGCGAACTAGTAGAGGGTTTTTTTGGCCAATCGGAACCAAACCAGTGCAGAAATGTTCTCTGGAGTCTGATTATCAATTATTATCGAAAAAAAGTTGAAATTTTGATCCATGGTTGCTAAGGGGCGTCAAAACGTTCGCAGGAGGCGGAGCCAGTTTACTAAAATGGTTATAACTCATGAACGAAATTAGATATTTTCACCAAACTCGGTACACATGTGTATGAGTTCAATCTGGGGTCACAGTAAAAAAATCGCGACGATTGATCACTAGGTGGCGTTATAACATGAAAAAAACATGAAAAGGGCTATAACCACCTGACCGTTAGTCCAATTGACTTGAAAATTGGCATGCAGTCTCTTGGTCCAGGGTGCCATGTATATCTATGAGGACATTGACGTATCTCAAAAAACATGGCCGCCATCGGCCAATGAAGTTGAGCACCTATTAGACAAGGTTAACGGAGGCCGATCGGAACTAAACTCGATGGGCATGTTCCACTCATGGCCCTAGAGGTCTGTAAGAATTTTGAAAGAAATCGGCCACTAGTTGGCGCTAACGAGGTTTACGCCCTCTTTAATCACGTGGTGTTGCACACATCAACACAATATGCATATCATTTGATAGATCTGCTCATGTTGAACAACTTTGCCTCAAGAACCACTACTGTCAATCAAACCGTTCATTAAATATTCGTAATTATGTTAAAAACCTACTTTTGCGAACTAGTCCCTGGTTTTTCGCCCAATCAGAACCAGACCAGTCTAGGACAATTCTCTGGACTCTCTAGATCAATAATTATCGAAAAAAAGTTGAAATTTTGCATTTGGATGGCTGTAATAGGGTCATTTAGAAAATGGGCGTGGCAAAATACACTAAAAAGCCTATAAATCCTTAATAAAAACTCAGAACTTCACAAAAATTGATGAGCATATGTGACATAACATGCTAAAGAAGCATGGAAATTTTTATGGAGATCGGACCATAGGTGGCGCTATAACTGTTAAAAAGCTTTAAAACCATATATTTCCCATGGTAAACTACCTGTATTGGCTGTAAATGGTCTTTTCCGTCTATTATGTCATGCTTGCTAAATAAAACGTAATAACTTTTGATGCTTTTGTGCTTAAAGGCCTTAATTGCTTGAACCCCGCTAAATGCTGCTTGCAGCTTTAATTATTATTATTATTATTATTATTCTTCTGCCGTAAAACGCATCGTGCAGCCCAAACCGTAAGGGCTAGAGCATTGACACTTTGCCAGATGGTAGTACAAAAATCGAGGAGAGGTTATCAAATTATGACCCCGATTGGCCCATAGGTGGCGCTATAGCAACCAAAAGCGCGAAACAGCTCATAACTCATAGACCGTAAGTCGTAGACTCAAGTGTCTTATATCATTGGAAAGCTGGACGCCTGGCGAACAAAACGTATATCTCCGATTTTATTTCCGTCATGATAGATTTTCCGCCATTTTGAATTTTGTCAAAAACCTACTTTTGCAAACTAGTCCTAGGTTTTTTGTCCGATCGGAACCAAACCAGTGCAGAATTGTTCTCTGGAGTCTGACAATCAATAATTATCAAAAAAAAGTCAAAATTTTGATTCATGGTCGCTAGGGGGTGCAAAATGAACGTTGTGGGAGGAGCCTATTTTACTAAAATGGCTATAACTCAAGAATTAATTGATTAAACTTCACCAAACTTGGTACACATGTGTAGGAGGTCAATCTGAGGTCACAGTAAAAAAATTGCATCGATTGGCCACATGGTGGCGCTATAAACAAAAAAAAACGTATAAACACCTGACCGTTTTTCCGAATGACTTGAAATTTGGTATGCAGTGTCTTGGGCCAAGAGGCCATGTATGTCTAAAAGGATATTGGCATATCTCGAAAAACATGGCCGCCATTGGCCAATGAGGTTTGAGCACCTATTAAACAAGGTTAACGAAGTCCAATTGTTTTATGAGTTTTATGGCTTTGTAATCACGTGGTGTTGCACACATCCACACAATATGCATATCATTTGATAGATCTGCTCATGCTGAACATCTTTGCCTCAAGAACCATTGCTGTCAATCAAACCGTTCATTAATTATTCGCAAATATGTTAAAAACCTACTTTTGCGAACTAGTCCTAGGTTTTTCGCCCGATCGGAACCAGACCAGTCTAGGACAATTCTCTGGACTCTCGAGATCAATAATTATCAAAAAAAAGTTGAACTTTTGCATTTGGATGGCTGTAATAGGGTCATTTATAAAATGGGCGTGGCAAAATACATTAAAAAGCCTATAAATCCTAAATGAAAACTCAGAACTTCACAAAAATTGGTGAGTATATGTGACATAACATCATTAACAAGCATGCCAAATTTTATGGACATCGGACCAAAGGTGGCGCTATAACTGTTAAAAAGCTCTAAAACCATATATTACCTATGGTGAATTGCCTGCATTGGCTGTAAATGGTCTTCTTAATCTATTATGTCAGTGGTTACATGCTTGCTAAATAAAACTTTATAACTTTTGATGCTTTTGTGCTTAAAAACCTTAAACACCTTAACAGCTTGAACCCCGATAAATGCTGCTTGCAGCTTTAATTATTATTATTATTCTTCCGCCGTAAAACGCATCGTGCAGCCCAAACCGTAAGTGCTAGAGACATGAAACTTGGCCAGATGGTAGTACAAAAATCGAGGAGAGGTTATCAAATTATGACGCTGATTGGCCCATAGGTGGCGCTATAGCAACCAAAAGCGCGAAACTGGTCATAACTCCTAGACGGTAAGTCATAGACTCAAGTGTCTTATATCATTGGAAAGCTGGACGCCTGACGAACAAAACGTATATCTCCGATTTTATTTCCGTCATGATAGATTTTCCGCCATTTTGAATTTTGTCAAAAACCTACTTTTGCAAACTAGTCCCTGGTTTTTCGTCCGATCGGAACCAAACCAGAGCAGAATTGTTCTCTGGAGTCTGACGATCAATAATTATCGAAAAAAAGTCGAAATTCCGATTCCTGGTCGCTAGGGGGTGATAAATTAAGGTTGTGGGAGGAGCCTATTTTACTAAAATGGCTATAACTCGAGAAGTAAATGAGATATCTTCACCAAACTTGGCACACATGTTTAAGAGGTCAATCTGAGGTCACAGTAAAAAAAGTGCGTCGATTGGCCACATGGTGGCGCTATAAACAAAAAAAAACATATAGACACCTGACCGTTTTTCCGAATGACTTGAAATTTGGTATGCAGTGTCTTGGCCCAAGGGGGCACCTATTTCTAAAAGGATATTGGCGTATCTCGAAAAACATGGCCGCCATTGGCCAATGAGGTTTGAGCACCGTTAACGAAGTCCGATCGGAGCGAAACTCGGTGGGCATGTTCGGCTCAAGCCCCTAGAGGTCTGTAAGAATTTTGAAAGAAATCGGCCACTAGTTGGCGCTAACGAGTTTTATGGCTCTGTAATCACGTGGTGTTACACTGATCATCACAAAATCCATATCATCTTATAGATCTGCTCATGCTGAACAACTTTGCCTCAAGAACCATTGCTGTCAATCAAACACTTAATTAAATATTCATGAATATGTTAAAAACCTACTTTTGCGAACTAGTCCTTGGTTTTTCGCCCGATCGGAACCAGACCAGTCTAGGACAATTCTCTGGACTCTCTAGATCAATAATTATTGAAAAAAAGTTTAACTTTTGCATTTGGGTGGCTGTAATAGGGTAATTTATAAAAGGGGCGTGGCAAAATACACTAAAATGCCTATAAATCATAAATGAAAACTCAAAACTTCACAAAAATTGGTGAGCATATGTGACATAACATCATTAACAAGCATGCCAAATTTTATGGAGATCGGACCAAAGGTGGCGCTATAACTGTTAAAAAGCTTTAAAACCATATATTTCCCATGGTAAACTGCCTGTATTGGCTGTAAATGGTCTTTTCAGTCTATTATGTCAGTTGTTAAATGCTTTCTAAATAAAACTTAATGTCTTTTGATACTTGTGTGCTTAAAGGCCTTAAAGGCGTTAACTGCTTGAACCCCGATAAATGCTGCTTGCAGCTTTAATTAGGGGTTCAAGCACGAAGTGCTGAAACCCTATTGTAATTGTACTGATTTTTATTATTATTATTATTATTATTATTATTATTCTTCCGCCGTAAAACGCATCGTGCAGCCCAAACCGTAAGTGCTAGAGACTTGAAACTTGGCCAGATGGTAGTACAAAAATCGAGGAGAGGTTATCAAATTATGACGCTGATTGGCCCATAGGTGGCGCTATAGCAACCAAAAGCGCGAAACTGGTCATAACTCCTAGACGATAAGTCATAGACTCAAGTGTCTTATATCATTGGAAAGCTGGACGCCTGACGAACAAAACGTATATCTCCGATTTTATTTCCGTCATGATAGATTTTCCGCCATTTTGAATTTTGTCAAAAACCTACTTTTGCAAACTAGTCCCTGGTTTTTCGTCCGATCGGAACCAAACCAGAGCAGAATTGTTCTCTGGAGTCTGAATATCAATAATTATCGAAAAAAAGTCGAAATTCCGATTCCTGGTCGCTAGGGGGTGATAAATTAAGGTTGTGGGAGGAGCCTATTTTACTAAAATGGCCATAACTCGAGAAGTAAATGAGATATCTTCACCAAACTTGGCACACATGTTTAAGAGGTCAATCTGAGGTCACAGTAAAAAAAATTGCGTCGATTGGCCACATGGTGGCGCTATAAACAAAAAAAAACATATAGACACCTGACCGTTTTTCCGAATGACTTGAAATTTGGTATGCAGTGTCTTGGCCCAAGGAGCCACCTATGTCTAAAAGGATATTGGCGTATCTCGAAAAACATGGCCGCCATTGGCCAATGAGGTTTGAGCACCGTTAACGAAGTCCGATCGGAGCGAAACTCGGTGGGCATGTTCGGCTCAAGCCCCTAGAGGTCTGTAAGAATTTTGAAAGAAATCGGCCACTAGTTGGCGCTAACGAGTTTTATGGCTCTGTAATCACGTGGTGTTACACTGATCATCACAAAATGCATATCATCTTATAGATCTGCTCATGCTGAACAACTTTGCCTCAAGAACCATTGCTGTCAATCAAACACTTAATTAAATATTCATGAATATGTTAAAAACCTACTTTTGCGAACTAGTCCCTGGTTTTTCGCCCGATCGGAACCAGACCAGTCTAGGACAATTCTCTGGACTCTCTAGATCAATAATTATCGAAAAAAAGTTTAACTTTTGCATTTGGGTGGCTGTAATAGGGTAATTTATAAAAGGGGCGTGGCAAAATACACTAAAATGCCTATAAATCATAAATGAAAACTCAAAACTTCACAAAAATTGGTGAGCATATGTGACATAACATCATTAACAAGCATGCCAAATTTTATGGAGATCGGACCAAAGGTGGCGCTATAACTGTTAAAAAGCTTTAAAACCATATATTTCCCATGGTAAACTGCCTGTATTGGCTGTAAATGGTCTTTTCCGTCTATTATGTCAGTTGTTAAATGCTTTCTAAATAAAACTTAATGTCTTTTGATGCTTGTGTGCTTAACCCTCTACTGCATAGCGTTGCCCCCAGGCAACGGAAAGTTTTCTTAAGCCCTGTGTTCAGTACATTTTTCTTTAAATGATTGCAACCAATTAGAATGTTTGAAAAAGTATCAAAGAACAGTCCAATAAGGTTTGGGAGTCACTATCAAGCACCATTTGAAGGCGGGACGTCCTTTTCTGACACATGGTCACAGGAGCACATGGTGTGAGATGAAAGCAAGATTATTTGCTTTAGTAATCATATTTAAAATGACATGAACTGTACATAAAAAATATGTGTGTGTGTATGAAGGTGTAGAGAAGCCTTTTGGCAGGTTTTGTGAATTTCTTTTTATTTTGCATGTTCACAAATTCAGTTTTTCTTTTTGTTGCCTCAGGGCAACGTTATGCGATAAGGGGTACTTTTCAAGGATGTCTTGGACAATACCTCACAATGGCAAATAATGTGTTACAAGTAGGGAAGATGTAGGGTTCCTGGGTGCACAGGAACACCCAAAGTCACCAAAGTGACACTAATGTGCAGCATCCACAGTCATGTTAGAACAGAAAGGGGCCATCTACAAACTGTTCCCACAAAGTTGGGAGCATGAAATTGTCCAAATTGTCTTGGTATGCTAAAGCATTAGGAGTTCCTTTCACTGGACCTAAGGGGCAAAGCCCAACCCCTGAAAAACAACCCCACACCATAATCCCCCCTCCACCAAACAACCCCACACCATAATCCCCCCTCTACAAAACTTTACACTTGGCACAATGCAGTCAGGCAAGTACCGTTTTCCTGCCAAACCCAGACTCGTCCATTGGATTGCCAGTCAGAGAAGCGTGATTGGTCACTCCAGAGTCCAGTGGCGGCGTGCTTTACACCACTGCATCCCACACTTTGCATTGCACTTGGTGATGTAAGGCTTGGAAGCAGCTGCTCAGCCATGGAAACCCATTCCATGAAGCTCTCTACAAAGTTTGGAGGTCTGTAGCTATTGACTCTGCAGAAAGTTGGCGACTTCTGTGCGCCTCAGCATGTACTGACCCCACTCTGTGGCCTAGTTGCTGTTGTTCCCAATTGCTTCCACTTTGTTATAATACCACTAACAGTTGACCGTGGAATATTTTGTAGTGAGGAAATATCACGAATGGACTTATTGCACAGGTGGCAACCTATCACCGCGCTTGAATTCACTGAGCTCCTGAGAGTGTTTGTTGAAGCATCTGTATGCCTAGGTTCTTGATTTTAAACAACTGTGGCCATGGAAGTGATTGGAACACCTGAATTCAATGATTTGGAGGGGTCCCAATACTTTTGTCATTATACAGTAGTGTATATGGGGTTGATTAGGATACATGAAGTACATGATATGACATGACGCACTACATGATACAAACCTATGTCTGTATCAAATCAAGTATATTGATGTGTTTCAAGTGTTTTTCCCTTTTTACTTAAATGATTTCTTGACATTTTTTTATTATTTTTTTTATTTTTGTATTGCTCTCTGAGAATTGTATAATGATCATTTTCTCTATGATTCTTTACCATTGTTGCATAACGTTGCCCTCAGGCAACAAAAAAATATTTTGGGGTGGGGGGGTTGGGGGAGGGACATTTTTCAATAAATCAATAAAATGTTCCCAAATGAGCCAGGAAATGATGTGAAATAATTTTTTATCATGTGTCATCAAAATTCATGCAGTAGAGGGTTAAAGGCCTTAAAGGCGTTAACTGCTTGAACCCCGATAAATGCTGCTTGCAGCTTTAATTATTATTATTATTTTCCCCTAAAACGCATCGTGCAGCCCAAACCGTAAATGCTGGAGACTTGAAACTCAGCCAAATGGTAGTCCTCATTTTGGGGAGAACCTATCAAAGTATGACAACGATTGGCCAATAGGTGGCGCTACAGCAAGCAAAAGTATGAAATCAGCCATAACTCCTAGACCGTTTGTCATAGACTCAAGTATCTTATATCACTGTAATCCTTGGCTCAAGACGGACAAAATGTATATCTCCGATTTCATTTCCGCCTGGAAAAAATTTCCGCCATTTTGAATTTTGTCCAAAACCTACTTTTGCGAACTAGTCCCTGGTTTTTTGCCTGATCGGAACCAAACCAGTGCATACATGTTCTCTGGAGTCTGGTTATCAATAATTATCGAAAAAAAGTTGAAATTTCGATCCACGGTTGCTAAGGGGCATCAAAACGTTTGCAGGAGGCGGAGCTCATTTTACTAAAATGGCTATAACTCGAAAATGAAATGAGATATTTTCACCAAACTCGGTACACATGTGTAAGAGGTCAATCTGAGGTCACAGTAAAAAAATTGCGGCGATTGGCCACATGGTGGCGCTATAACATGAAAAAAACATAAAACAGGCTATAACCACCTGACCGTTAGTCCGATTGACTTGAAAATTGGTATGCAGTGTCTTGGTCCAAGGTGTCATCTATGTCTATGAGGACATTGGTGTATCTCAAAAAACATGGCCGCCATCGGCCAATGAAGTTTGAGCACCTATTAGACAAGGTTAACGGTGGCTGATTGAAACAAAACTCAGTGGGCATGTTCGACTCATGGCCCTAGAGGTCTGTAAGAATTTTGATAGAAATCGACCACTAGTTGGCGCTAACAAGGTTTACGCCCTCTGTAATCACGTGGTGTTGCACACATCAACACAATATGCATATCATTTGATAGATCTGCTCATGCTGAACAACTTTGCCTCAAGAATCACTGCTGTCAATCAAACCGTTCATTAAATATTCGCAAACATGTTAAAAACCTACTTTTGCGAACTAGTCCCTGGTTTTTCGCCCGATCAGAACCAGACCAGTCTAGGCCAATTCTCTGGACTCTCTAGATCAATAATTATCGAAAAAAAAGTTGAACTTTTGCATTTGAATGGCTGTAATAGGGTCATTTAGAAAATGGGCGTGGCAAAATACACTAAAAAGCCTATAAATCCTTAATAAAAACTCAGAACTTCACAAAAATTGATGAGCATATGTGACATAACATGCTAAAGAAGCATGGACATTTTTATGGAGATCGGACCATAGGTGGCGCTATAACTGTTAAAAAAGCTTTAAAACCATATATTTCCCATGGTAAACTACCTGTATTGGCTGTAAATGGTCTTTTCCGTCTATTATGTCATGCTTGCTAAATAAAACGTAATAACTTTTGATGCTTTTGTGCTTAAAGGCCTTAATTGCTTGAACCCCGCTAAATGCTGCTTGCAGCTTTAATTAGGGGTTCAAGCACGAAGTGCTGAAACCCTATTGTAATTGTACTGATTTTTATTATTATTATTAGGGGTTCAAGCACGAAGTGCTGAAACCCTATTGTAATTGTACTGATTTTTATTATTATTATTCTTCTGCCGTAAAACGCATCGTGCAGCCCAAACCGTAAGGGCTAGAGCCTTGAAACTTTGCCAGATGGTAGTACAAAAATCGAGGAGAGGTTATCAAATTATGACGCCGATTGGCCCATAGGTGGCGCTATAGCAACCAAAAGCGCGAAACTGATCATAACTCTTAGACGGTAAGTCATAGACTCAAGTGTCTTATATCATTGGAAAGCTGGACGCCTGACGAAAAAAACGTATATCTCCGATTTTATTTCCGCCATGATAGATTTTCCGCCATTTTGAATTTTGTTGAAAACCTACTTTTGCAAACTAGTCCCTGGTTTTTTGCCCGATCGGAACCAAACCAGTGCAGAATTGTTCTCTGGAGTCTGAAGATCAATAATTATCGAAAAAAAGTTGAAATTTCGATTCATGGTCGCTAGGGGGTGCAAAATTAACGTTGTGGGAGGAACCTATTTTACTAAAATGGCTATAACTCAAGAAGTCATTAAGTAAACTTCACCAAACTTGGTACACATGTGTAAGAGGTCAATCTGAGGTCACAGTAAAAAAATTGCGTCGATTGGCCACATGGTGGCGCTATAAAACAAAAAAAACGTATAGACACCTGACCGTTTTTCCGAATGACTTGAAATTTGGTATGCAGTGTCTTGGCCCAAGGGGCCATGTATGTCTAAAAGGATATTGGCGTATCTCGAAAAACATGGCCGCCATTGGCCAATGAAATTTGAGCACCGTTAACGAAGTCCGATCGGAACGAAACTCGATGGGCATGTTCGACTCATGGCCCTAGAGGTCTGTAAGAATTTTGAAAGAAATCGGCCACTAGTTGGCGCTAACGAGTTTTATGGCTCTGTAATCACGTGGTGTTAAACTTATCATCACAAAATGCATATCATCTGATAGATCTGCTCATGCTGAACAACTTTGCCTCAAGAAACATTGCTGTCAATCAAACCGTTCATTAAATATTCATGAATATGTTAAAAACCTACTTTTGCGAACTAGTCCCTGGTTTTTCGCCCGATCGGAACCAGACCAGTCTAGGACAATTCTCTGGACTCTCTAGATCAATAATTATCGAAAAAAAGTTTAACTTTTGCATTTGGGTGGCTGTAATAGGGTAATTTATAAAAGGGGCGTGGCAAAATACACTAAAATGCCTATAAATCATAAATGAAAACTCAGAACTTCACAAAAATTGGTGAGCATATGTGACATAACATCATTAACAAGCATGCCAAATTTTATGGAGATCGGACCAAAGGTGGCGCTATAACTGTTAAAAAGCTTTAAAACCATATATTTCCCATGGTAAACTGCCTGTATTGGCTGTAAATGGTCTTTTCCGTCTATTATGTCAGTTGTTAAATGCTTGCTAAATAAAACTTAATGTCTTTTGATGCTTGTGTGCTTATTATTATTATTATTATTCCGCCCTAAAACGCATCGTGCAGCCCAAACCATAAGAGCTGGAACCTTGAAACTTGGCCAAATGATAGTGCTCAATTTGGGGAAAACCTATCAAAATATGGCCCAGATTGGCCAATAGGTGGTGCTATAATGACCACATTTACTAAATTGGTCATAACTCCTACATAGTTTGTCCTAGAGGCTCAAATTTAGCATCACTGTGATCCCTGGCTCCAGACGAACAACCTGGCTATCTCCAAATCTCGATTTGAGCAAAAAAAAAATTTATATGGCCACTTTTGTCCAAAGCCTACTTTGGCAAACTAGTCCCTGGTTTTTGGTCCAATCGGAACCAGACCAGTCTAGGACAATTCTCTGGACTCTCTAGATAAATAATTATCGAAAAAAAGTTGAATATTTTCATTTGCCTGGCTGTAACAGGGTCATTTAGGAAAGGGGAGGGACCAAAAAACACTCAAAAGCCTATACAACCTAAGGGAAAACCCCAAACTTCACAAAAATCGATGAGCATATGTGTCCTAACATGGTGAAGAAGCATGCCAAGTTTCGTGAAGATCGGACAATTTTTATTAGGGGTTCAAGCACGAAGTGCTGAAACCCTATTGTAATTGTACTGATTTTTATTAGGGGTTCAAGCACGAAGTGCTGAAACCCTATTGTAATTGTACTGATTTTTATTATTAGGGGTTCAAGCACGAAGTGCTGAAACCCTATTGTAATTGTACTGATTTTTATTATTATTATTAGGGGTTCAAGCACGAAGTGCTGAAACCCTATTGTAATTGTACTGATTTTTATTATTATTATTATTATTATTATTATTATTATTATTATTATTCTTCCGCCGTAAAACGCATCGTGCAGCCCAAACCGTAAGTGCTAGAGACTTGAAACTTGGCCAGATGGTAGTACAAAAATCGAGGAGAGGTTATCAAATTATGACGCTGATTGGCCCATAGGTGGCGCTATAGCAACCAAAAGCGCGAAACTGGTCATAACTCCTAGACGATAAGTCATAGACTCAAGTGTCTTATATCATTGGAAAGCTGGACGCCTGACGAACAAAACGTATATCTCCGATTTTATTTCCGTCATGATAGATTTTCCGCCATTTTGAATTTTGTCAAAAACCTACTTTTGCAAACTAGTCCCTGGTTTTTCGTCCGATCGGAACCAAACCAGAGCAGAATTGTTCTCTGGAGTCTGAATATCAATAATTATCGAAAAAAAGTCGAAATTCCGATTCCTGGTCGCTAGGGGGTGATAAATTAAGGTTGTGGGAGGAGCCTATTTTACTAAAATGGCCATAACTCGAGAAGTAAATGAGATATCTTCACCAAACTTGGCACACATGTTTAAGAGGTCAATCTGAGGTCACAGTAAAAAAAATTGCGTCGATTGGCCACATGGTGGCGCTATAAACAAAAAAAAACATATAGACACCTGACCGTTTTTCCGAATGACTTGAAATTTGGTATGCAGTGTCTTGGCCCAAGGAGCCACCTATGTCTAAAAGGATATTGGCGTATCTCGAAAAACATGGCCGCCATTGGCCAATGAGGTTTGAGCACCGTTAACGAAGTCCGATCGGAGCGAAACTCGGTGGGCATGTTCGGCTCAAGCCCCTAGAGGTCTGTAAGAATTTTGAAAGAAATCGGCCACTAGTTGGCGCTAACGAGTTTTATGGCTCTGTAATCACGTGGTGTTACACTGATCATCACAAAATGCATATCATCTTATAGATCTGCTCATGCTGAACAACTTTGCCTCAAGAACCATTGCTGTCAATCAAACACTTAATTAAATATTCATGAATATGTTAAAAACCTACTTTTGCGAACTAGTCCCTGGTTTTTCGCCCGATCGGAACCAGACCAGTCTAGGACAATTCTCTGGACTCTCTAGATCAATAATTATCGAAAAAAAGTTTAACTTTTGCATTTGGGTGGCTGTAATAGGGTAATTTATAAAAGGGGCGTGGCAAAATACACTAAAATGCCTATAAATCATAAATGAAAACTCAAAACTTCACAAAAATTGGTGAGCATATGTGACATAACATCATTAACAAGCATGCCAAATTTTATGGAGATCGGACCAAAGGTGGCGCTATAACTGTTAAAAAGCTTTAAAACCATATATTTCCCATGGTAAACTGCCTGTATTGGCTGTAAATGGTCTTTTCCGTCTATTATGTCAGTTGTTAAATGCTTTCTAAATAAAACTTAATGTCTTTTGATGCTTGTGTGCTTAAAGGCCTTAAAGGCGTTAACTGCTTGAACCCCGATAAATGCTGCTTGCAGCTTTAATTATTATTATTATTATTATTCTTCCGCCGTAAAACGCATCGTGCAGCCCAAACCGTAAGTGCTAGAGACTTGAAACTTGGCCAGATGGTAGTACAAAAATCGAGGAGAGGTTATCAAATTATGACGCTGATTGGCCCATAGGTGGCGCTATAGCAACCAAAAGCGCGAAACTGGTCATAACTCCTAGACGATAAGTCATAGACTCAAGTGTCTTATATCATTGGAAAGCTGGACGCCTGACGAACAAAACGTATATCTCCGATTTTATTTCCGTCATGATAGATTTTCCGCCATTTTGAATTTTGTCAAAAACCTACTTTTGCAAACTAGTCCCTGGTTTTTCGTCCGATCGGAACCAAACCAGAGCAGAATTGTTCTCTGAAGTCTGAAGATCAATAATTATCGAAAAAAAGTCGAAATTCCGATTCCTGGTCGCTAGGGGGTGATAAATTAAGGTTGTGGGAGGAGCCTATTTTACTAAAATGGCTATAACTCGAGAAGTAAATGAGATATCTTCACCAAACTTGGCACACATGTTTAAGAGGTCAATCTGAGGTCAGAGTAAAAAAAATTGCGTCGATTGGCCACATGGTGGCGCTATAAACAAAAAAAAAACATATAGACACCTGACCGTTTTTCCAAATGACTTGAAATTTGGTATGCAGTGTCTTGGCCCAAGGGGCCACCTATGTCTAAAAGGATATTGGCGTATCTCGAAAAACATGGCCGCCATTGGCCAATGAGGTTTGACCACCGTTAACGAAGTCCGATCGGAGCGAAACTCGGTGGGCATGTTCGGCTCAAGCCCCTAGAGGTCTGTGAGAATTTTGAAAGAAATCGGCCACTAGTTGGCGCTAACGAGTTTTATGGCTCTGTAATCACGTGGTGTTACACTGATCATCACAAAATGCATATCATCTTATAGATCTGCTCATGCTGAACAACTTTGCCTCAAGAACCATTGCTGTCAATCAAACACTTAATTAAATATTCATGAATATGTTAAAAACCTACTTTTGCGAACTAGTCCCTGGTTTTTCGCCCGATCGGAACCAGACCAGTCTAGGACAATTCTCTGGACTCTCTAGAACAATAATTATTGAAAAAAAGTTGAACTTTTGCATTTGGGTGGCTGTAATAGGGTAATTTATAAAAAGGGGCGTGGCAAAATACACTAATTTGCCTATAAATCATAAATGAAAACTCAGAACTTCACAAAAATTGGTGAGCATATGTGACATAACATCATTAACAAGCATGCCAAATTTTATGGAGATCGGACCAAAGGTGGCGCTATAACTGTTAAAAAGCTTTAAAACCATATATTTCCCATGGTAAACTGCCTGTATTGGCTGTAAATGGTCTTTTCCGTCTATTATGTCAGTTGTTAAATGCTTGCTAAATAAAACTTAATGTCTTTTGATGCTTGTGTGCTTAAAGGCCTTAAAGGCCTTAACTGCTTGAACCCCGATAAATGCTGCTTGCAGCTTTAATTATTATTATTATTCTTCCGCCGTAAAACGCATTGTGCAGCCCAAACCGTAAGAGCTGGAACCTTGAAACTTTGCCAGATGGTAGTACAAAAATCGAGGAGAGGTTATCAAATTATGACGCCGATTGGCCCATAGGTGGCGCTATAGCAACCAAATGCGCGAAACTGCTCATAACTCCTAGACGGTAAGTCATAGACTCAAGTGTCTTATATCATTGGAAAGGTGGTCGCCTGGCGAACAAAACGTATATCTCCGATTTTATTTCCGCCATTATAGATTTTCCGCCATTTTGAATTTTGTCAAAAACCTACTTTTGCAAACTAGTCCCTGGTTTTTGGCCCGATCGGAACCAAACCAGTGCAGAATTGTTCACTGGAGTCTGAAGATCAATAATTATCGAAAAAAAGTTGAAATTTCGATTCATGGTCGCTAGGGGGTGCAAAATTAACGTTGTGGGAGGAGCCTATTTTACTAAAATGGCTATAACTCAAGAAGTAATTAAGTAAACTTCACCAAACTTGGTACACATGTGTAAGAGGTCAATCTGAGGTCACAGGAAAAAAATTGCGTCGATTGGCCACATGGTGGCGCTATAAAACAAAAAAAACGTATAGACACCTGACCGTTTTTCCGAATGACTTGAAATTTGGTATGCAGTGTCTTGGCCCAAGAGGCCATGTATGTCTAAAAGGATATTGGCGTATCTCAAAAAACATGGCCGCCATTGGCCAATGAAATTTGAGCACCGTTAACGAAGTCCGATCGGAGCGAAACTCGGTGGGCATGTTCGGCTCAAGCCCCTAGAGGTCTGTAAGAATTTTGAAAGAAATCGGCCACTAGTTGGCGCTAACGAGTTTTATGCCTCTGTAATCACGTGGTGTTACACTTATCATCACAAAATGCATATCATTTGATAGATCTGCTCATGCTGAACAACTTTGCCTCAAGAACCATTGCTGTCAATCAAACCGTTCATTAAATATTCATGAATATATTAAAAACCTACTTTTGCGAACTAGTCCCTGGTTTTTCGCCCGATCGGAACCAGACCAGTCTAGGACAATTCTATGGACTCTCTAGATAAATAATTATCGAAAAAAAGTTGAACTTTTGCATTTGGGTGGCTGTAATAGGGTAATTTATAAAAGGGGCGTGGCAAAATACACTAAAAAGCCTATAAATCATAAATGAAAACTCAGAACTTCACGAAAATTGGTGAGCATATGTGCCATAACATTCTAAACAAGCATGCAAAATTTCATGTAGATCGGACCATAGGTGGCGCTATAACTGTTAAAAAGCTTTGAAAACCATATATTTCCTATGGTAAATTGCCTGTATTGGCTGTAAATGGACTTTTCCATCTATTATTTCAGTGGTTAAAAGCTTTCTAAATAAATCTTAATGTCTTAAATGCTTATGTGCTTAAAGGCCTTAAATGCTTGAACCCCGATAAATGCTGCTTGCAGCTTTAATTATTGTTATAATTGTGATTTCATAATATTTAGATATGAATCCAACTGGAAAAAACTTGTGAAAAGATATCTTTCAGTTAGTCAAATAGCATATAATGGGGCTCTATAGCCATCTAGTGGCTAAAATGATAATTTTTTACTTTTAAAACTACATTTTCCAAAATATGGGCAAAAATTTTACACAAAACCATGTCAAATTATCCATGTTATCCCCATGAATGAAATTTAGAAATGTATAAAGTGAATTTTACATTAAAAAAAACTGTATGAACTGTTTTGTATAAAAACCTATAAAAAAAAAAAACATTTTTAATTTATTTATATACATTTAAAATATATCATAAATCCTCCCAAAACTGCACAAATGTGGAGTAAAAACATTAATAAACAGAGTAAATTTACATTTGTAAAAAAAAAAAAAAAAATTATTCTGCTACAAAATTACATGTTATTGTCTGGGGTCTCTGGAGACCCCGAAGACCACGAAAGTCACTTTTTTTCACGCTAACATAAAAACATTTTTTATTATTGTACATCTAGAAAGGGTTGAGAGCCGTACAAAGTTTCATGCCATTTAGACAAAGATAATTATATTTTTTTAATTCAGCAAAAGTCATTTGCGGGTCAAAAAGACCCCGAAGACCATCAGAGGGTTAATACTTTAATTGCCAGATGCACCAGCAATACCAACTCTGAATGATATAGGCATTAGCAATAAAACACCCAGGATGACCTTTAAAAATGTTTTAAAGATCACTGTTCTTTAAAAACAGTGTGGCTAAGGTGACACCTAATCTATGTCATCCCTGTTACCCCACATGTCAAAACCTGTTACTATACAAAAGTAACAGGCCTGACAGTAACAGATTTGACAAATTCAAGCTAATTTGCTAATTGCTAGCTATTAGGGCAAGGCCATAAAAGCACATGTTGTACACTTTGAAAGGATATTACTTGTAGATATTGATTACATTAAAGGTGCCCTAGAATGTGAAATTGAATTTATCTTGGCATAGTTAAATAACAAGAGTTCAGTACATGGACATGACATACAGTGAGTCTCAAACACCATAGTTTTCTCTTTCTTATTTAAATCTCGTTTTTGAAAAACACCCCTGAAAAACAGGCGAATCTCCACATAACACCAACTGTGACGCAACAGTTGGGATCATTAATATGTACGCCTCCAAAAATTTGCATATGCTAGCCCATGCTCAGTGCCAGGCGAAACTGCGCAGCCGAATCATCAGAAGTTCTGCAGGTGAAGAAACAAGCAGGAGGAGGATCATAGGGAAAATGGCAGATCTATCTATAATCTATCTATATATAATCGGATACTGCTACAGTTTAATTCGAAGTTGTTAGTTGCTCTGCCCATTTCACCGCAGACTTTTTTTCTAACCTGGAACAATATCAAGCAGCCAGGCTTCTCTCGGCGTCTCATACTGACGAAGGGGGCAATTTCAACTAACGTTATATTCCCGCAAGCGGTAAGTAGTGATTTTACTAACGGTAATTTACACTGTGTTATTTAGATCCAGCGCGATATTGTTTTTTTACTCGAGAGACATTGTGGCTTGCAAACGAGCGAACGAAGCATGGCAGTTGCTCAGTGTTTGGATGTACAAATGAACACAAACATATTTTTTAGCTCCTTCATCCGAGCCTCTGGAGAACCAGTGGGTTATGTGAATTTCTGATGTGTAATTGTTCAAATTCAGACAGATAATCTTTCTCTCAAAGTCGTTCAACACTATTTATGCATCAGTAAATCGCGTTGCAGTGATAAGATCTTCATTCACGCAATCAACAGACTGTCATCTGCTCAATGCTCACTGCAACCTTTTATGTGATGGGAATAGATCTAAATACTTAAAAAACTTCTCACGATTTATTAATCCCGATAGCTGTAATAGTAAAAACGTATAAAAGCTGTAATAGTAAAAGTTTTCCTGATAGCTCTACATTTAATGCCAGATATTTCATATGCAAGCATGTCAGCCAATCACAGCAGAGGGCGTTTACACTGAAGTCTCACAGCAGACACGCCCCTTCAAACTGAGTGTTCAAATCAAAGGATAAAATCAGGCTAGGAAATATGCCTTTTATTTCTAAATTATAACAAATTTTGATCTAAAAAACATACTAACATTATAAGGGCACACTAGGAAACATTATACAATAATAAAATAATCCATTCTAGGGCACCTTTAAGTTAAATAAATAATTGTTTAAATTTATACTTTAAAAATCAGTAACAGTTTTGACATTGCATGATGTCCCCACCTCAGTTATACCTAATAAATCATCAAAATAGAGCATTATAGAAGAGAGAGAGAAACTTACTTGTGTTTTAACTGTTGGAATAATGATTGAGAGATGATGTAACTCCCTTGAAGTGATGTCACAGGAATGTACCATTATTTTACAAGGGGTTTTTGGTGAGGGTAACAGGCATGACATGAAATCAGGGGACACCGATAAAATGGTTTATATTTTATTAAAAATAATGTATATTTATGCCAAAACATTGCTTAACAGTGACACTATACTTAGAACAATATGAAAATGTGATTTTTGTATAATTTTGCCTTCAATTTGCTAATTAAAAGTCCTGCTGAAAAAGAACAATCACAGGGAGGGACAGGCCAAAAACCTTACCCTTATCAGCATAAATGCCATTTAAATTATTTAAAATAATATATAAATGACTTTAATTGAATGTAATATTGAGGAAATAATACATAGTACTATTATGTTTTTAAATCACAAATTTATTTGTTGTTATAGTAATTCTACGTCTGATTATTTCTCAGGGACACAAAAGGCACCAATTTCGTGGAATAACCCAAAAAGCGATTATGCATCACACGCACACACATACATACAAACATACAAACAATAGCAACATTTAAACATAAAACGTAATTATTACGTACCACTCGCTTGATTCAGGAAATTAAGCTCCTCAACGATATCGAAAAGACTCATATCAGTCACATCACCTGAAGCGCAGAGAACCTGTTTAAGTAACGCAATAGAACAGTGACTCGTATAAATAAAGTTTCTTAACAATATTACTAAATAATAAAAAAAAACCACTTACTGTTAAGACAGGCGTCCATCTTCTTGTGACCTACGCACACGTTTCCAATAACGAAATGCAGCGTGGAAAATAGTAGTTTGAGAACGCGACAGAGATGCAGACGCGAACTGCTTGCATAGATTACTGATGAAGTGAACCCATTTTTATACAGGCCACATGGATGGTCAAAAGTGTTAAATGTAGGCTGTTCCCATACAACGCCATTTACATACACACCTAACACCACAGATAATAGCGCTCACACATCCCGCATCCTCTCCAGACAAACAGTTTATCCCCATCAGACTGGAAGGAGCCAGGACAAATGGCCAGATAGTTTGGCACTGTAAATCAGAGACACGTCTGTTTGATCTGTTTTTGTCTTTTAAAATAGCCTCCCAACCGGACATCATCACGGGTGGACATGTGACATCGCGGTCACATGTCAATCAGGACGCAAATCTCAGCTAGCTTGACACTGTAAATCAGAGTCCCTGTTTTCTTGACACATGGATTCCCCTGTCAATCACTAGTGACACTAGGGTCATAAATCAATCAAAGGGGTCATAAATCAAACAAAAGTGACACAAAGTATATGTTAATACTACTCTCAGGGTTTAAGGGGTTAAACTGTTCTATCATGGTGTGGATGGAAAGAGAAATGGTGTAGGGGTGATTCTGAAGGAAGAGTACAGTAAGAGTGTAGTGGAGGTGAAGAGAGTTTCTGATAGGGTGATGATCGTGAAGGTGGAAGTTGAAGGGATGATGATAAATGTCATCAGTGCCTATGCTCCACAAGTCGGCTGTGAGATGGAGGAGAAGGAAAGATTCTGGAGTGAATTAGATGAAGTGGTAGATGGTGTACCTAGAAATGAACGATTGGTGATTGGGGCAGACTTTAATGGACATGTAGGTGAGGGGAACAGAGGTGATGAGAAGGTTATGGGTAGGTATGGCCTAAAGGAGAGAAATGTGGAAGGGCAGATGGTGGTAGATTTTGCTAAAAGGATGGAAATGGCAGTGGTGAATACGTATTTTAAGAAGAAGGAGGATCATAGGGTGACCTATAAGAGTGGAGGAAGGTGCACACAGGTGGACTATGTTCTATGTAGGAGATGCAACCTGAAGGAGATTGGAGACTGTAAGGTGTTGGCAGGGGACAGTGTAGCTAGACAGCATCGGATGGTGGTCTGTAGGATGGTTTTGGAGGCGAAGAAGAAGAGGAGGAGAGTAAGGACTGAAAGAAGAATAAGATGGTGGAAACTGAAGGAGGAAGACTGTAGTGTGAGGTTCAGGGAAGAGGTCAGACAGAGGCTCGGTGGTGGTGAAGAGGTGCTGAATGATTGGGAAACTACCGCAGGAGTGATGAGGGAGGCAGCTAGAAAGGTACTTGGTGTGACATCCGGAAATAGAAAGGAAGACAAGGAGACGTGGTGGTGGAATGAGGAAGTGCAGGGGAGCATAAGGGGAAAGAGGTTAGCAAAACAGAAGTGGGATCGACAGGGTGATGAGAAAAGTAGGCAGGAGTATAAGGAGATGCGGCAACAGGTAAAGAGGGATGTGGCGAAAGCCAAGGAAAAGGCATACGAGGAGCTGTATGAGAGGTTGAACACTAAGGAGGGAGAAAAGGATTTGTACCGATTGGCCAGGCAGAGAGATCGAGCTGGGAAGGATGTGTTGCAAGTTAGAGCAATAAAGGATGGAGATGGAAATGTGTTGACTAGTGAGGAGAGTTTGTTGAGAAGATGGAGGGAGTATTTTGAGCAGCTGATGAACGAGGAAAATGAGAGAGAGAAGGTTGGATGATGTGGTGTTAGTAAAGCAGGAAGTGGATAGGATTAGTAAGGAGGAAGTGAGAGCAGCGATTAAGAGGATGAAGAGTGGAAAGTCGGTTGGACCAGATGACATACCGGTAGAAGCATGGAGATGTTTAGGAGAGATGGCAGTGGAGTTTTTAACCAGATTGTTTAACAAGATTTTGGAAGGTGAGAGGATGCCTGAGGAATGGAGAAGGAGTGTGCTGGTACCGATCTTTAAGCATAAGGGAGATGTGCAGAACTGCAGTAACTACAGGGGAATTAAGTTGATCAGTCACACCATGAAGTTATGGGAAAGAGTAGTGGAAGCCAGGCTGAGAGAAGAGGTGACCATCTGTGAGCAACAGTATGGTTTCATGCCGAGGAAGAGCACCACAGATGCCTTATTTGCTTTGAGAACGTTGATGGAAAAGTATAGAGAAGGACAGAAGGAGCTGCATTGTGTATTTGTGGATTTAGAGAAAGCGTACGACAGAGTGCCAAGAGAGGAGTTGTGGTATTGTATGAGGAAGTCAGGTGTGTCAGAGAAGTATGTGAGGGTGGTGCAGGACATGTATGAGGACAGTGTGACTGCAGTGAAGTGTGCAGTAGGAACGACAGACTGGTTCAAGGTGAAGGTTGGACTGCATCAAGGATCGGCCCTGAGCCCTTTCCTGTTTGCAGTGGTGATGGACAGGTTGACGGACGAGGTCAGACAGGAGTCTCCCTGGACTATGATGTTTGCGGATGATATTGTGATTTGTGGTGAGAGTAGTGAGCAGGTTGAGAAGAGCCTGGAGAGGTGGAGGTACGTGCTGGAGAGGAGGGGAATGAAAGTCAGTAGGAGTAAGACAGAGTACATGTGCGTAAATGAGAGGGAGGGCAGTGGAGTGGTGCGGTTACAGGGAGAAGAGGTGAAGAAGGTGGAGGAGTTCAGGTACCTGGGGTCAACAGTGCAAAGTAATGGAGAGTGTGTTAGGGAAGTGAAGAAAATAGTGCAGGCAGGGTGGAGTGGGTGGAGAAGAGTGACAGGAGTGATTTGTGATAGTAGAGTATCTGCAAAAATGAAAGGAAAAGTTTATAGGACTGTGGTGAGACCTGCGATGTTGTATGGATTAGAGACAGTGGCATTGAGTAAAAGGCAGGAGGCGGAGCTGGAGGTAGCAGAGCTGAAGATTTCAAGGTTTTCGTTGGGAGTGACGAGGATGGACAAGATTAGAAATGAGTTTATTAGAGGGACAGCGCATGTTGGACGTTTTGGTGACAAGGTGAGGGAAGCGAGATTGAGATGGTTTGGACATGTGCAGAGGAGTGACATGAATTATATTGGTAGGAGAATGCTGAGGATGGAGCCACCAGGAAGGAGGAAAAGGGGAAGACCAAGGAGGAGGTTCATGGATGTGGTGAGGGAAGACATGCAGGTAGTTGGTGTAAAAGAGGCAGATGTAGAGGACAGGGTGGTATGGAGACGGATGATCTGCTGTGGCGACCCCTAATGGGAGCAGCCGAAAGAAAAAGAAGAAGAAGAAGATGAACATACAATATATAAAATGAAAGAACAGAGCCTCTGTTTTAAACATAATGTAATTATTTGGTTGTGATGGTGAGACGGCATTCAGCAGACAGAGTGAAAATCCAAACGCAGTTTATTAACAAATGTAATCCAAGGTCATAGTCCATACCAGGCAGAGGGTCAAGTACATGTAAACAGTCCGAAATACAAATCCAATCCACAGAGGAAGACAGGAACAAGAAATCCAGAACACGGGAAAAATAAAGAAACCAGGAACTGCTCAAAATACTGACAAGAGTGTGAACCGAACCAAAACAAACAATCAAACAAACAAGACTTAATACTAAATGAAGGCAAAAGACATTTAAATAGACAGGGTGATGATCAAATGAAACAAGACACAGCTGAAACAGATAAACTAATAATGAGCAGAGGATTCTGGGAAATGAAGTCCAGGAATAACAGAGTCTGTGGAAACAGTGAGGGACTTGGCTGCCATCAGTTGGCACATGATGGCACCTGCAGCTGACAGATGTAGTGCACTCCCTCTCCCTCTCCCTCTCCCTCTCCCCCTGTCGCTCCACACTCGTTTGAGTGTAGCAGGTGCAGCTGTTTTCATGGGCGGGGCTGAAATGACTCTACATGTGGATCTAGGCTACGGTTACACGTGGCCGGTTATTTTCATAAACGGACATTTCACCCTCTCCGTTTTCAGAAAAGTGTTCGACCTATATTTTAGGGATTCTGATTGGCTAATTACACAAACTACTGTATATGCCATCTTTACTTTACACAAACCCGTGTATATGCCATCAAGAGCATGCCAAACCTGTAGGTGGCAGTGTAACGAGAAGCTCAAGCCCATGTTAGCCAATCAGAATCCCTAAAATATAGGTTGCACCTTTGATGCAGTGCAAGTTATGTCGCATACTGTAACGTCAACTGCCTAAAACTCAGTATTTCTCAGTTCACATCCAAACGTGCAAACAGAGTTTTCCAAAATCTCCACTCTGGCCGGAGTTTTTAGAAAGAATCGTTTTCAGAGGCGAATTCTCCGTTTGCGTGTAAATGAGGGGCACAACCGAAGGGAATTGTCTCCATTTTTCAAAATAACCATGTACATGTAAACGGGGCCATAGGCTATATTGGAAGCCTGCTCCTTGAGTTATCTCCGACTGCGTTTACACTTGGCGAGTCATTCTACAAAACGGGTGCCATTTCCACGTTGCAATTTAAAAAAAAAATTCATTAAGAACAACCTTTTTTTTGTTTTACTTACAACTTTAAAGATATGTTAATCCTCCAAAAAAACATATTTTCCCACCTCAGACACAAAATCCTTAATAATATTATCCTTTTTATTCAGGCAAGGGAGTCTTTCTTATACCATCCCATCAAGGACAATATGTATGCCAGTAGAGTAGTAAAACAAGACATTTATTTTTTAAATCTAATGTTTTCCTAATAGTAAAATGTCCCTTTTTTGGAAACCATCAATAGAAAGTCTGTAATTTAAGCAAATTTTTTTTATTCTGTTTTTTTTTTAGGGGTTCAAGCATGAAATGCTGAAACCCTATTGTAATTGTAAGGATTCGTAAAACGCATCGTGCAGGACAAACCGTAAGGCCTAGAGACGTGAAACCTGGCCAGATGGTAGGCCTCAATTTGGGGACAACCCATCAGAGTATGACACCGATTGGCCCATAGGTGGCGCTACAGCAACCAAAAGTTCAAAATTGCTCATAACTCTTAGACCGTTTGTCCCAGGATCAAGTGTCTTATATCGTTGGAATCCTTGGCTCAAGGCGGACAAAATGGCTATCTCCGATTTGGATGTAGGCAGGGAACATTTTCTGCTATGTTCGGATTTTGTCCAAAACCTACTTTTGCGAACTAGTCCCTGGTTTTTGGCCCGATCGGAACCAAACCAGTCTAGGACAATTCTCTGGACCCTCTAGATCAATAATTATCGAAAAAAAATTGAACTTTTGCATTTGGGTGGCTGTAACAGGGTCATTTAGAAAAGGGGCGTGGCAAAATACACAAAAAAGCCTATAAATCCCAAATGAAAACTCAGAACTTCACAAAAATTGATGAGCATATGTGTCAGAACATGGTGAGGAAGCATGCAGAGTTTCATGGAGATCGGACCATAGGTGGCGCTATAACTGGCAAAAAGCCTTCATTCTTATTAGGGGTTCAAGCATGAAATGCTGAAACCCTATTGTAATTGTAAGGATTCGTAAAACGCATCGTGCAGGACAAACCGTAAGGCCTAGAGACGTGAAACCTGGCCAGATGGTAGGCCTCAATTTGGGGACAACCCATCAGAGTATGACACCGATTGGCCCATAGGTGGCGCTACAGCAACCAAAAGTTCAAAATTGCTCATAACTCTTAGACCGTTTGTCCCAGGATCAAGTGTCTTATATCGTTGGAATCCTTGGCTCAAGGCGGACAAAATGGCGATCTCCGATTTGGATGTAGGCAGGGAAAATTTTCTGCTATGTCGGATTTTGTCCAAAACCTACTTTTGCGAACTAGTCCCTGGTTTTTGGCCCGATCGGAACCAAACCAGTCTAGGACAATTCTCTGGACTCTCTAGATCAATAATTATCGAAAAAAAGTTGAACTTTGGCATTTGGGTGGCTGTAACAGGGTCATTTAGAAAAGGGGGCGTGGCAAAATACACTCAAAAGCCTATAAATCCCAAAGGAAAACTCAGAACCTCACAAAAATTGATGAGCATATGTGTCAGGACATGGTGAGGAAGCAGGCAGAGTTTCATGGAGATCAGACCATAGGTGGCGCTATAACTGGCAAAAAGCCTTCATTCTTATTAGGGGTTCAAGCATGAAATGCTGAAACCCTATTGTAATTGTAAGGATTTGTAAAACGCATCGTGCAGGACAAACCGTAAGGCCTAGAGACGTGAAACCTGGCCAGATGGTAGGCCTCAATTTGGGGACAACCTATCAGAGTATGACACCGATTGGCCCATAGGTGGCGCTACAGCAACCAAAAGTTCAAAATTGCTCATAACTCTTAGACCGTTTGTCCCAGGATCAAGTGTCTTATATCGTTGGAATCCTTGGCTCAAGGCGGACAAAATGGCTATCTCCGATTTGCTCGCCCTTCAGGCGCCAATTTCGAGTAAATTGCATTTTTTTTTAAAACCTATTTTTGCGAACTTCTCCTAGGTTTTTGGCCCGATCGGAACCAAACCACTGCAAGAATATTCTCTGGAGTCTGTCAATCAATAATCATCCAAAAAATTCAAAATTTGAATTAACGGTCGATAAGGGGAACCAAAATATTTGATGGCACCAGGGCCACTTTTACTAAAACGGTTATAAATTGTGAACGGAAAGATATTTTTTTGCTAAACTTGGGAAACATCTTCCTGAGCTCAATCTGAGATCACTTGGAAAAAATCGCAACAATTGGCCACTTGGTGGCACTATAAAACGGTTATAACTTGTGAACGGAAAGAGATATTTTCGCTAAACTTGGGACACATGTTCATGAGCTCATTCTGAGGTCACGTGGAAAAAAAATCTTGACAATTGTCCACTTGGTGGCACTATAAAATGGTTATAACTTGTGAGCGGAAAGAGATATTTTCGCTAAACTTGGGACACATGTTCATAAGCTCAATCTGAGTTGACATGAAAAAAATTGTGACAACTGGCCACTTGGTGGCGCTATAACAGTGAAAAAAATCATGAAAATAGCTATAAGCGCACCCAACTTTTAGTCTACTGAAAATTGGCACGCAGTGTCTTTGTCCAGGGTGCCATGATAGTCTATGAGAACACTGGTGTATCTCAAAAAACTCAGTATACGTCATTGGCACAATACCAGTGTTTTTTCACAGGAGTGACCTCCTAAGACTCCTGAATCCTTGCCGAGTCCAACAATACCAAACATGCCAGGTTTCGCCTTATGGTTTTTGTAAGTGTCATTTAGAGCTTTAAAAAATTGTGTTTATCTTCAAAGCCGTTAGTCCCATCGAGACAACAACAAAAAAACAAAGGATATTTGAAAACATAGGTAAATAGCTAAACAATAACGCCAAAATTTAAAACAAAAACATCCAAAAACAGCATACACTCGATTTCCTCCATTGTCCTGTGTGTGTGGCAGCGGATGTATCTCGCGTAGAAGATTAAGTCACAGCAGTTTCCTGCGGCGTCGCTATGACGACCAGGTACTATTTTGGAGGTACTATCTGCAATGGAAAACGGAGCGAAAAGCGAGCCGAGTCGAGTCGAGTCGAGTTGAGCTGTACTGGTAATGGAAAAGCGCCAAAAGTCTCACCTTTCAAATGTAGTCATTTTTTAGAGACATTTAAACAATAAATACTGTTTTGTGACTCTTTAATGTGTCTGACAGATCGCTGTAGACTCGAGGCTCAGTTAAAGCTGCTCGTGAACCAATCATCTCTACCTTCTAGTTAATTTATAGCATTAAAATAAACAAGAATGAACATAAAAGGAATGTTGTTTTAAAGTGCTAAGACGTCAGTACACTTTGTTTTTCAAATTTAAATCCTCCAATGTCAAAATGGCGGATTATGATTAGTCAGATCGCCTGTCAATCAAACTCCCTGCAAAGGGTCAATTGAGAATGCCCGTGCGCACAATCCTGATCTAATCGACAACTTTGCAATTGCACATAGGAAAGCCCGGAAAATCCCGCTATAATGTAAGAGAGCATCTTTTTAATGTATTTGGACCTTGGCCTAACAATGTGTTATGGTGCACTGTCACCAGTGGTTTTTTTTTGTTTTTTTTTGTTTTTTTTGGTGAGCTTAGGCTCCTCCTGATTTTGTTAGTCATCTCATCTCTTATATGCTGTGTATGATCATATCCTGCCCTATTCATGGTAGCCTACTCGTGGACATTGCGTCATCAATGTAATATAATTGTCTAAACTCCTTATCAAAATTACATATTTACAACAAATTTGACACATATATATGGGCACACTTTGAGTACTACTAATAAAAGTGGTGGAGATCAGGCAAGACTGTAAGAAGACTCATGCAAAAAGGTGTTATAACTGTCAAAAAGCTTTGAAAACCATATATTTCCTATGTTAAATGGCCTGTATTGGCTGTAAATGGTCTTTTCCATCATATATGTCAGTGGTTAAATGCTTGCTAAATAAAACTTAATAACTTTTGATGCTTTTGTTCTTAAACGCCTTAAAGGCCTTAACTGCTTGAACCCCGATAAATGCTGCTTGCAGCTTTCATTTTATCTTGAAATATGAATTCGACATTTCAATGGCCTCATTGTTTGTACTGAAAAAAATGAATACACTTAAAAAATACAAATAAAGTTACATTTATTTGATTAGTTCACACATTTCTCCTGGAGTGAATGTGACCACTTGGTGGGTTTTCATTGTGGATGGCACTGGTGGAAT
>NW_028118337.1:60000-64940 GCF_965113295.1 Leuciscus leuciscus | reverse complement strand
AAACATGCATAAACTCACGGCTCTTCACCGCAGCCCGCCAAAATAAAAGTTCGGTTTAACTTGAAGAAATTATGACAGAAATATATTACTATTGGGTTACATTTTATTTTAAAGTGTCATTGTTACAGTGTAATTATATATTTAAGTACTGAGTAATATTAATTAACTACATGTACTTACTATAGGGTTAGGGTAGGATTAGGGTTTGGTTGAGGGTTAATTGCATGTAATTATGCATAATTTACTGTTATTACTATGGTAAGTACATGTAACATATGCAACAAAGACACTGTAAAATAAAGTGTTACCTTCTATTGTACAGTTGAATGTACCACTCACAGTAATAAGAACAATAACATTGAATAATAATAATAATACAATTATTAAAACTATATTTTTAAGGAATATCACACAATATTTCATCCATGTTTTCATTTTAACCATAAATGTCTGTTTTGCATCAGTTTGTTTGGCAAAAATAAAAGGATTAATTTAAAGATTAATGTTTTATGCCCTTAATTTGATTACAGCTGTTTTTGATAATAAATTTGTATTAAATATTAAATCCAGAAAAATTTAAACGGACAACCCAGAATTTAATAAAACATTTCTTTGGGCCCTATTGTTGTATTTTTTTTTATAAATTACAATTTTATGAATTCAGTTGATTAGACGTGCTTTTTGATTATTAAAACTAAATTAAACCATTAAAAAGGAATCCAGAAAGATTTATTATTTAAGAAAAATACAATTGAATTTGGGGGGGGAAATTATGGATTTCATAGGGCCCTAAAATAAATTTTTTGCTAAATGTTTAATACATTTATTGTTCAATTGTGTAACTCTCAGGATTTCAATTAATTATAACTTTTTTTTTTTTTATTAATAAAATGTAATTTAACCATTTAAATGGAATCCAGAAATATTTAGATGGGGAAAAAAACGGCATCTGCAGAAAAAAAACGTAATTTGGGAAAAAATAAAGGCCTTCATGTGCTATCGGTATTAACATAAATATGGGTTTCCTAGTCAGAAATTGGACATGAACAGCCTCTCAAGTCATATTTACAACTGGGAAACTTGGATAATTGTTAGTTTCTGAGTTGTTCAGTCTCATTCAGATTCATTTTTCCCACATCCGACATTGTTTCCTCTTGACGGTTACAATCATGCATTATTTACGTAGGCCTATATAAATAGCCATTTGATGCATATTGCATGTATTTTACTCAGTGAATGCAGCATTTGTCAATGAATGGGACGTTGCATTTTATTTAATATGGATATTGACTAAATATCTTCAATACATTCAGGCTTTTCCCGAGAAATAGGCAAGAATGAACCTTATATGGACTTGAACGTGGCGATTTTAAAAGTGGGATTAGCATGTAAAGGCAGCATTAGTTCATCTCTTTAGAGCGGGTGGCTTTGGTTCTACAGCATTTATGAATTTGCTTTGGCATGCAGAAACACAAGAGCAAATTTCCAACACAAACCACGCTCTTACTTGGAAATGTGACTGGAAGTGTTTGACGTCGCTGGAATGATAAATGCAGGGAGTGGATTCGGCTTCCCGCTGTACGGTGACGGGGCGTAACTGCACAACGCTTTACACTTCGGATAAATGACATAATGAATCCAAACAAACCTCACCTGAGAGAGGAAATGAGCTGGAGTCAGGTGTGCCAGCGCCTCAGACTCTCACGCAAAACCTCACAAGAGTGTAAACCAGCCCGTGTGAACATTTCTGCTTCTAGAAAATGCAAAGAAATTGTTATAATAAGCAATTAACAAAAAAAACAACCTGTAATCTTTGATCTATGTCTTTCAGATCCATCATTCAGAGTTTGTTTGTAATGCTTAACGGTAACTGGTCTTTTTTATTGATCATTCTGGATTTGTACAATATTTGCAATCATGTTTTTGTGCTCCATTTCCATAGTTGCAGGAAATTCAAATTTAAGGTCATTAAAGTCCCGCTGTAGTCAATCATTTTATCCCTTAAAACTCATCTTTGATCACCAAAATCACATATTTAAAAAAAAAATCCTTGAAAAAAAATAGTTAATGCCTTAAAATATCTTGAATGTAACTCGACACCCTTGCCTCATTTAGTATGCGCAGTTCTATGAATATGCAAATGAGCCCCGCCTCCACTCCCTCACTCAGCTCAGAGATCCACTGGTTGACGATCACACGTTGATCTGATTGGTTACAAGGTGGTTTGTGACGTCAGAAACCCAGTGTTAACTCTCGGTGTGTGTCGGCAGGTTGTGGCCCGGGACGATGACCTGGGCGCTAACGGTCAGATCATCTACACACTCTCCAGTGGGAATGAAGCCGGATCCTTCAGCCTCTCATCCGCCGGTCAGCTGATCCTGATCCGAACACTGGACCGTGAAACTCAGGACAGATTCACGCTGGTCATCACGGCTCACGACGCCGGTAAGAGTCAGAAGCAAAATCTTGTTTTCCTTTGAAGTGACTTGTTCGGAAAGCCCCGCCCCCTTTAGTTACTTGTGTGTCTGACGAGCCATGTTGCTCTCATGCCCAACCATGTTCTCACGCAGTGAAAAATACATGGCGGAGCAGAGAGGACACTGACAACGCGCCGACAGACGGGACTTTTGATATGAAACTATGTATCAACTTTCAAATTTGGTCATTTTTGTAAGAAATTTAAACAATTAATACCATTTTGTGGCTCTTTAATGTGTCGTGACAGATCGCTCAGGTAAAGCTCCTCATGAACAGATCATCTCTTCCTTCTAGTTCATTTATAGCATCAAATAAACTTCAGTTTTTTCAAGTTCTAATCCTCCAACGTTAATCTACTAACTCTCCTGGCAGCGACAAAAATGGCGGATTCGGCAGATGGCGGATTATGATTGGTCAGATCGCCTGTCAATCAAACTCCCTGCAAAGGGTCAATTAAGATAATTTTTCTGACTCCATTGGCAGATATTTGTTCTTGCTTTAAGCATAAACTCACTTCATTTTGATCATTCTAGGAAACAAGACTTAATATCTTAACTAATTTCCTTCTCCAGTAAATATATCTTGATTTAAGAATGTTTACGTCTATGGAATATCCCCATTTAGATAGCTAAGTATACGTGTGTGTGTGTGTGTGTGTGTGTGTGTGTGTGTGTGTGTGTGATGGGTAGGTTTAGGGGTCGGGTTAGTGTGTGTGAGTGATGGGTAGGTTTAGGGGTCGGGTTAGTGTGTGTGTGTGTGTGTGTGAGTGATGGGTAGGTTTAGGGGTCGGGTTAGTATGTGTGTGTGTGTGAGTGTGTGTGAGATGGGTAGGGTTCGGTATAAAAACCATTACGTCCATGCAATATCCCTATTTAGATAGCTAAGTATACGTGTGTGTGTGTGTGTGTGTGTGTGTGTGTGTGTGTGTGTGTGTGTGTGTGTGTGTGTGATGGGTAGGTTTAGGGGTCGGGTTAGTGTGTGTGAGTGATGGGTAGGTTTAGGGGTCGGGTTAGTGTGTGTGTGTGTGTGTGTGTGTGTGAGTGATGGGTAGGTTTAGGGGTCGGGTTAGTGTGTGTGTGTGTGTGTGTGTGTGTGTGTGTGTGTGTGAGTGATGGGTAGGTTTAGGGGTCGGGTTAGTATGTGTGTGTGTGTGTGTGTGTGTGTGTGAGATGGGTAGGGTTCGGTATAAAAACCATTACGTCCATGCAATATCCCTATTTAGATAGCTAAGTATACGTGTGTGTGTGTGTGTGTGTGTGTGTGTGTGTGTGTGTGTGTGTGTGTGATGGGTAGGTTTAGGGGTCGGGTTAGTGTGTGTGAGTGATGGGTAGGTTTAGGGGTCGGGTTAGTGTGTGTGTGTGTGTGTGTGTGTGAGTGATGGGTAGGTTTAGGGGTCGGGTTAGTGTGTGTGTGTGTGTGTGTGTGTGTGAGTGATGGGTAGGTTTAGGGGTCGGGTTAGTATGTGTGTGTGTGTGTGTGTGTGTGAGTGATGGGTAGGTTTAGGGGTCGGGTTAGTATGTGTGTGTGTGTGTGTGAGTGATGGGTTGGTTTAGGGGTCGGGTTAGTATGTGTGTGTGTGTGTGTGTGTGTGTGTGTGTGTGTGATGGGTAGGTTTAGGGGTCGGGTTAGTATGTGTGTGTGTGTGTGTGTGAGTGATGGGTAGGTTTAGGGGTCGGGTTAGTATGTGTGTGTGTGTGTGTGTGTGTGATGGGTAGGTTTAGGGGTCGGGTTAGTATGTGTGTGTGTGTGTGTGTGAGTGATGGGTAGGTTTAGGGGTCGGGTTAGTATGTGTGTGTGTGTGTGTGTGAGTGATGGGTAGGTTTAGGGATCGGGTTAGTATGTGTGTGTGTGTGTGTGTGTGTGTGTGTGTGTGTGTGTGATGGGTAGGTTTAGGGGTCGGGTTAGTATGTGTGTGTGTGTGTGTGTGAGTGATGGGTAGGTTTAGGGGTCGGGTTAGTATGTGTGTGTGTGTGTGTGTGAGATGGGTAGGGTTCGGTATAAAAACCATTACGTCTATGCAATATCCCTATTTAGATAGCTAAGTATACGTGTGTGTGTGTGTGTGTTCTCTGGTCTTTGGTTAACCCGTCTCAGCCGACCGGTGCCTCTCCTTCATTCCTCTGAGGGTCACATGACCCGCTGTAACGGCAGGGATTCGCTCCGGACATCGACGGGAACTTTAGACAGTAAATAGTGTGTGAATCTGCCAAGCGTCGGAAACGGTTGTCGAGCGCGGAGAGAAACTCACACTGTGACTGATGTTCTGGCCCGGACACAATCTGCAGACGTTTCTTACATCTTCTACACTGGTTTCGGTAGTAAATCTGCTGAAGTTTGTGCTCTGGGTTTAAACGTGATCAGATGTCTCAATCCCGGCTCAGAGTTTTCACTATTACAGACTCGTTAGCCCTGTTTAAAAGACTGGTCTAAACTCCCTAAAACCAGTTCAGTCCTCCTGCTTC
>NW_028118337.1:0-50000 GCF_965113295.1 Leuciscus leuciscus | reverse complement strand
GTTTGTGTTTGTGTGCGCGTGTTTGTGTGTTTGTGTGTGTGCGTGTGCGTGCGTGTGTGTTTGTGTGTGCGTGCGTGTGTGTTTGTGTGTGCGTGCGTGTGTGTTTGTGTGTGTGCGTGTGTGTGACTGTGTGTTTGTGTGTGTGTGTGTGTGTGTGTTTGTGCACGTGTGTGTGTGTGTGTGTGTGTGTGTGTGTGTGTATGTGTGAGAGTGCGTGTGTGTGTTTGTGTGTGCGTGTTTGTATGGAAGAAAAATTTCAAATGTTTTTGAAATAAAAAGCCTGTTGAATTGCACTACTTGAAAAAAAAAATAGGCCTTACAGTAACCATGCTTGCATTTTAATGCATTGTATTTTTAGGGCTTGCATTTTTATGGGCTGAAATTCAACATGGTTGAATATTTAAGCTGTGAATATTTCAATTAAAACCATTTCAAACACATTTTCATTATTAAAAATTCAATAATCCATATTCACCTTTCATATTTCACTTCCAAAACATTCAAACTGTTTAAAAATACAACCTATAATATTCAACTGGCATTTTTCGGTCCATTTTATTTCGCTTTGCAAATTCGCTTCCACAAATTCAGTGGTTCAAATTCGACAGTAAATTCAACATTGACATCCAGGAACTGCAGGAAAAGCAGTAGATTGCCGAGCATACTCTCCATCTGCTGTTAGTCGACCTCACCAGCAGGGGGTGCAAAAGCGCTTGTTGTTGACGAAGACCAGCAACAGTTAGAGCAAGCCATTCATTCATAAAATGGAAATGATTATCTGTGTCAGTATATGCGGAAAAGATGATCCATCCATCTTCTACCGCTTATCCGGGGCCGGGTCGCGGGGGCAGCAGTCTAAGCAGGGATGCCCAGACTTCCCTCTCCCTAGACACTTCCTCCAGCTCTTCCGGGGGGACACCGAGGCGTTCCCAGGCCAGCCGGGAGACATAGTCTCTCCAGCGTGTCCTAGGACATGCCCGGAACACCTTCCCGGGAAGGCGTCCAGGAGGCATCCGGAAAAGATGCCCGAGCCACCTCAACTGACCCCTCTCGATGTGGAGGAGCAGCGGCTCTACTCTGAGCTCCTCCCGAGTGACCGAGCTTCTCACCCTATCTCTAAGGGATCGCCCAGCCACCCTACGGAGAAAGCTCATTTCGGCCGCTTGTATCCGGGATCTTGTCCTTTCGGTCATGACCCACAGCTCATGACCATAGGTGAGAGTAGGAACGTAGATTGACTGGTAAATCGAGAGCTTCGCCTTGCGGCTCAGCTCCTTCTTTACCACGACAGACCGGTACAGGGACCGCATTACTGCAGAAGCTGCACCGATCCGCCTGTCAATCTCCCGTTCCATCCTTCCCTCACTCGTGAACAAGACCCCAAGATACTTGAACTCCTCCACTTGTGGCAGGAACTCTCCACCAACCTGAAGCGAGCAAGCCACCCTTTTCCGACTGAGAACCATGGCCTCGGACTTGGAGGTGCTGATCTTCATCCCAGCCGCTTCACACTCGGCTGCAAACCGTCCCAGTGCATGCTGGAGGTCCTGGTCTGATGAGGCCAACACGACAACATCATCCGCAAAGAGCAGAGATGAAATCGTGTGGTCCCCAAACCCGACCCCCTCCGGCCCCTGGCTGCGCCTAGAAATTCTGTCCATAAAAATTATGAACAGAACCGGCGACAAAGGGCAGCCCTGCCGGAGTCCAACACGCACCGGGAACAAGTCTGACTTACTGCTGGCAATACGAACCAAGCTCCTGCTCCGGTCGTACAGGGACCGGATAGCCCTTAGCAAAGGGCCCCGGACCCCATACTCCCGGAGCACCCTCCACAGGCCGCCGCGAGGGACACAGTCGAATGCCTTCTCCAAATCCACAAAGCACATGTAGATTGGTTGGGCAAACTCCCATGAGCCCTCCAGCACCCTGTAGAGGGTATAGAGCTGGTCCAGTGTTCCACGACCGGGACGAAAACCACACTGTTCCTCCTGAATCCGAGGTTCTACTATCGGCCGGATTCTCCTCTCCAGTACCCTGGCATAGACTTTCCCAGGGAGGCTGAGAAGTGTGATCCCCCTATAGTTGGAGCACACCCTCCGATCCCCCTTCTTGAAAAGAGGGACCACCACCCCGGTCTGCCAGTCCAAAGGTACTGTCCCCAACCGCCACGCGCTGTTGCAGAGGCGTGTCAGCCAAGACAGCCCCACAACATCCAGAGACTTGAGGTACTCAGGGCGGATCTCATCCACCCCCGGTGCCTTGCCACCGAGGAGTTTCTTGACTACCTCGGTGACTTCAGCTTGGGTGATGGACGAGTCCGCCTCCGAGCCCTCAGCCTCTGCTTCCTCAATGGAAGACGTGACGGCGGGATTGAGGAGATCCTCGAAGTATTCCTTCCACCGTCCGGTGATATCCCCAGTCGAGGTCAACAGCTGCCCACCTCCACTGTAAACAGCGTTGGTAGGGCACTGCTTCCCCCTCCTGAGGCGCCGGACGGTTTGCCAGAATCTCTTCGAGGCCGACCGATAGTCCTTCTCCATGGCCTCACCGAACTCCTCCCAGGCCCGAGTTTTTGCCTCCGCAACCACCCGGGCTGCAGTCCGCTTGGCCCGTCGGTACCCATCAGCTGCCTCAGGAGTCCCACAAGCCAGCCAGGCCCGATAGGACTCCTTCTTCAGCTTGACGGCATCCCTTACTTCCGGTGTCCACCACCGGGTTCGGGGATTGCCGCCTCGACAGGCACCGGAGACCTTACGGCCACAGCTCCGAGTGGCCGCGTTGACAATGGAGGTGGAGAACATGGTCCACTCGGACTCAATATCTCCAGACTCCCTCGGGATCTGGTCGAAGCTCTGCCGGAGGTGGGAGTTGAAGATCTCTCTGACAGGAGATTCGGCCAAACGTTCCCAACAGACCCTCACAGTACGTTTGGGTCTGCCGAGTCTGTCCAGCTTCCTCCCCCGCCATCGGATCCAACTCACCACCAGGTGGTGATCAGTTGACAGCTCCGCCCCTCTCTTCGCCCGAGTGTCCAAGACATACGGCCGGAGGTCGGATGAAACAACCACAAAGTCGATCATCGACCTCCGGCCTAGGGTGTCCTGGTGCCATGTGCACTGATGGACACCCTTATGCTTGAACATGGTGTTCGTTATGGACAAGCTGTAACTAGCACAGAAGTCCAATAACAGAACACCACTCGGGTTCAGATCAGGGGGGCCGTTCCTCCCAATCACGCCCCTCCAGGTGTCACTGTCGCTGCCCACGTGGGCGTTGAAGTCCCCCAGTAAAACGATTGAGTCCCCAGTCGGAGCACTTTCCAGCACCCCTCCCAGAGACTCCAAGAAGGCCGGGTACTCTGCACTGCCGTTCGGCCCGTAAGCACAAACGACAGTGAGAGACCTATCCCCGACCCGAAGGCGTAGGGAAGCGACCCTCTCGTTCACCGGGGTGAACTCCAACACATGGCGGCTGAGCTGGGGGGCTATAAGCAAACCCACACCAGCCCGCCGCCTCTCACCATGGGCAACTCCAGAGTGGTGAAGAGTCCATCCTCTCTCGAGGAGTGTGGTTCCAGAGCCCAAGCCGTGCGTAGAGGTGATCCCAACTATCTCTAGTCGGAATCTCTGAACCTCACGCACAAGCTCAGGCTCCTTCCCCGCCAGAGAGGTGACATTCCATGTCCCTAGAGCTAGATTCCGCGTCCAGGGATCGGATTGTCTAGGCTCCCGCCTTCGACTGCCGCCCGATCCACTTAGCACCGGCCCCTTACGGTCCCTCCTGCAGGTGGTGGGTCCACGGGAGGGGACCCACCCTCCCGTGAGGAAAAGATGATAAAGACACAAAAGGTGTGTTCATGTTTCATTCAATAACTTCATTGTTACTTTCCCTGTGTAGCCTACATGTCATCAGCTTTCTCTACCATGAACAGGATTATAATCGGTTTCCCTCAATACCTCATACTCAAGGATTCCCTTTCCGTCTCGGGACAAAACGCTTAACGTAGCTTAATGGACTACAGTGATATAAAAGACCAAACTCGCACCTTATTGGTAATGTAAGCTGTAGGCTATTATATAGGCTACAGGCAAGAAGATGGACTCAGAATATGAACTTAACGCGCAAAGTTTCATGCTGAGCGTTTCGTGATATACTGGCATAAAATCATCACTTGATCCACTAATACTAACACTTTATTTTCTCTTCTCTCTCTCTCTCTCTCTCTCTCTATATATATATATATATATATAAATATATATATAAAATAGTATAGTATATAGTATAGTAGGCTGCCTACGTGTATTGCATTAGTTTAAACTGGGAAGAGTCATATATAGCACTTGCATATTGTTGTCCTCCTATTGTTAGTTGAACTGTAAATCGCTTTGGATAAAAGCGTCTTCTAAATAAATGACTAGGGTTAGCCTAATAAATGTAAAATTGGCTTGACATTGGACATTCGCACATTTAGGGACCGTCTCCAAAGTTGCATACAACATTATACACGTTTCTAACTTTAATAGCAAACTTTAATTTATTTGAATAAAAAATCCAAAGGGTGCGCAGTATGCCTGACACTACATGAACACTTTACAGTTGGTTTTATGACTGTAAGTCGTTCTATTCAAATGCTATCGGAGTTAGAAACGTGTATACCAATGTCGTATACACTTTAGAGACGGTCCCTAAATGTGCGAATGTCCAACATCAAGCCATCTTTATGCCAGTCTATCACTGGGAAACACTCAGCATTAAGCTTTGCGCGTTATTCTGAGTCCATCTGGAGACTTGCGTTTGGTTTTTAATATCACTGTATTAGTCCATTAAAGGTAGGGTAGGTAATCATTTTTCTAAAAAAAAAACATTCCAAATTTGTTTAAACTGTCTTTATATACCAATACATAATTAAAATGTAAGTACTCTGAAAAAGAAAATTTAAAAATCGAGTGACTGTAGACCTTTTAATCTGCAATAAACACAGCTCATTATTTCCATTCACTCCACCCCCTCCCTTCTGAGCTCCTTCCAAAGCCACGCCCCCAAAACACATGAACGCGCGACGCTAAACGCTCAGGCTGGAACAAGACGCATTTATTACCTGAGACGAGTGGAGAGGAAGGAGCGCAGTACATACAGTGACATCATGTCAGAATCACATGTAATAAAATACCTAACTTTATCACTATGAATATAAACAAATAAGATTTCTTTTAGTACTCACTATCAAGCTAGCATATCGATAATGGTAAAGTTTCATTCGGTAACGAGCTATATTTATAAGGCAAAACTAAAAACAGGTTGCATTGATACACGTTTTTCCATTACCATCAGTTACACTGTGATGAAGATGAATTTCGTGTAAGATTCATAACATATACGGTGTTTTGCATGTAAGAGTTTCCATGATGAAAACATTGTTGACTCTAATGAAGAGTAACGTACACTCCGAGTCCGGAGACAAGTACCGCATCGTCGGCTCGAGGACAGGTCCGGGGTTGAGGGCGAAGCAGAGGAGGTCGTTCAAGAGTGCGGGCAGGGTCCGAGGAAGTAGTTTTTGCCTTGTTTGCCTTCGCTGACTGCATATGCAGGTGCTTTGAGCTGAATATTTCCGGGAACGGTGACATGTGATGAGTGCACGCCGGGCAGCGCGCGCAGTGGGGCTCGGGGCGGGCACGAGACATGAAGGCATCTGATTGGTTCTTTACATTCGCACCGAATGGCAGTGATTGGTCAGAGTTTTTACTGTCCTGCAGCTGCTACAGAGGTCTGATTTTTTTCATTCCTTTTTCTAAACACATAATGTATTGACTACTATCAGGATGGAAGGACCATTTCACCCAGTATAAAAAAAAGTGTTTCTGAACAGGATTACCTACCCTACCTTTAAGCTACGTTAAGCGTTGTATATGTCCAGCAGGGGAATCCTGAAGTATTGAGGGAAACCCTAATAGCCTGCATGCAGCACATCGCCACAATATAAAGTTAAGGCCACTAAACAACCAAGAGAAATATATGTCAACCTCAAAAATTTAACATTGGATCTGTATATCCGCATCGGGGAATAACATTATAATCTCGTTCACGGTAGAGAAAGATGCATGTAGGCTACACAGGAAAAGTAACCGTGACGTGAAGGCACTGAATTTAACATAAAACTGCCTTCATAATAATCACAAATACACTTACATTGCTGTAAATGAGTTTTATGAATGAATGGCTTACTCTAACTGTTGCTGGTCTTCAACACGCGCTTTTGCACCCCCTGATGGTGAGGTAGACTAACAGCAGATGGAGAGTATGCTCGGCAATCTACTGCTTTTCCTGCAGTTCCTGGATGTCAATGTTGAATTTACTGTTGAATTTGAACCACTGAATTTGTGGAAGTGAATTTGCAAAGCGAAATAAAAATAATGCCTTTCGAATATTATAGGTTGTATTTTTAAACAGTTTGAATATTTTGGAAGTGAAATATGAAAGGTGAATATGGATTATTGAATTTTTAATAATGAAAATGTGTTTGAAATGTTTTGAATTGAAATATTCACAGCTTAAATATTCAACCATGTTGAATTTCAGCCCATAAAAATGCAAGCCCTAAAAATACAATGCATTAAAATGCAAGCATGGTTACTGTAAAGCCTATTTTTTTTTTTTCAAGTAGTGCAATTCAACAGGCTTTTTATTTCAAAAACATTTGACATTATTTTTCTTCCATATGTTTGTGTGTGTGTGTGTGTGTGTGTGTGTGTGTATGTTTCCTTTCAGCCATGAGTGTTCTGTCTTGTTTTCTTGTTCTTACTGATGAACAAACAAACATCAGGCTTCTGCAACACAAACACAGATATTCTGATCATTAATAACTTCAACACAGGAGTTCATGCTCTCCTCCAAACACTCGCTCGATGTCACGCTCGTAAACAGGTAATGATGTCACTTCCTGTAGTCGAAGCGGAGCAGAATCCTGGAGAACAGGAACAGGACTGAACAATGCAGAGGAAGTGTGGAGTTTCTGCAGGGTTATTACTAAATCTAGAACCACTATAAACATTCCTCTTCATTTAAATAAAGCTGGAATAAAATATAAATAAAAAAAAAAACTTAAACTAAACAACAATTGGAAATGATGCCTTGAAATAAACTGAAGTAAGTTGAAGTTGAAGCACTGAAATTATTAACTGGAAATAAAAAACGAATGAAACCTAAAAAGCAGTGACAAACAAAAAGACAAAAGCACATAATGAAATTACTCAAATTTAAAACATAAATGAACATGAAAACTAAAGATGTAAAAATAAAAGCTAATTCAAAATATGAATAAATCTATAATCAGAGTAAAGCAACACTGCAGTTCTCGATGTAGAGCGTCCCTCAGAGACGCTGTGAAACACTTCCAGATCCATAAGATAAAATATGATCTTATTTAGTTTTTAATAAATAGTTTCATCAGAATGTTCTCTCAAAGTTATGAACGTTCTTCCAGGAACATTAATAGAACATTCAGAGAACATTCAAATGTAACATTCCCATAATGTTTGCAAAATGAGACAATTGAACATTCCCTTGATGTTTTCTATAAGCAAGACATTAAATTCATATAACCAAGAAAAAAACACCTGTGGAAAAAACAATATAGCAAACTCTTCACATGAACATCAGGCCTGATAGAGTGTAGCTGATGCTGATGTGGCTTCGCTGTATGAGAGAGAGAGAGAGAGAGAGAGACAGAGAGAGAGAGAGACAGAGAGAGAGAGAGAGAGAGAGAGAGAGAGAGAGAGAGAGAGAGAGAGAGAGAGAGCAGGAACACAGATATGAGGATCATAACTAGAGGATCAGACGTCTGATAATCAGCTGAGTGATGAGTAATGCACTCCTGTCACGTTCACACACACCTGAGTCTGTGTGTGTGTGTGTGTGTGTGTGTGTGTGTGTGTGTGTGTGTGTGTGTGTGTGTGTGTGTGTGTGTGTGTGTGTGTGTGTGTGTGTGTGTGTGTGTGTGTGTGTGTGTGTGTGTGAGTGTGTGTGTGTGTGTGTGTGTGTGTGAGTGTCCAGACTTGAAACACTGTGACCCGTGTCTGATGAAGATCCTGAGAGAGCGTCTGCTGTCTCACACAGTTTAGCACGGCTAGCGGAGTCACTGTGCTCTGTCTGCTACTATAGGCTCAGATCTGGTGGAGACGGTGTTACTGGTGTCCAGAACCACTGAGAGACACTGAATACTGTGAAGATCCACTGTATGACACTGGTCATGAGTCTGGACATGTGTGTGACTGCATCTATAGTGTTTATGTCCCTGTAAATCATTTCTTTTAAGTGGACTTAAATAAATTGTTCAAATGTGTGTGTGTGTGTGTGTGTGTGTGTGTGTGTGTGTGTGGGAGAGTGTGTGTGTGTGTGTGTGTGTGTGTGTGTGTGTGTGTGTGTGTGTGTGTGTGTGTGTGCTTGTGAGTGAGTGTGTGTGTGTCTGAGTCAGCGGCTGATTCCACACACACTTTAAGCAATATGAGTAATCAATAAGCCCGTCGTGTGTGTGTGTACACGTGTCAGATGGAATCTTTGACTGCTGGATCTCACATTTTTTTTAACTTTTAAGACTGTGATTTTAACTTAAAAAGTTAGTAAAGTGGCAACTTCAATTTTGCAGTTTTATGCTTTTGCATTTGTAATGTTAGTCAAGGTTTTGTGCACCAAAAATAGTCATAATTTACTTGCACAACATCATTAATTATTATTCATTATAATACAGTGTGCAACGTTTTTGCATCCACAGTATAAAGATCAAACTAATTAAACCATCTTGTTGTGTGTGTGTGTGTGTGTGTGTGTGTGTGTGTGTGAGAGTGTGTGTGTGTGTGTGTGTGTGTGTGTGTGTGTGTGTGTGTGTGTGTGTGTGTGTGTGTGTGTGTGTGTGTGTGTGTGTGTGTGTGTGTGTGTGTGTGTGTGTGTGTGCGCGCCTTTAAATAGGATTGTTTTGTTCTTAAACTGTGAGACAGCAGACGTTCTTTCAGGATCTTCATCAGACACGGGTCACAATGTTTCAAGTCTGGACATCTCTGAATGAAACACACACACACACACACACACACACACACACACACACACACACGTTTCTTTGTGCTCATCAGATAAATGCTAATCTGACACCATGTTAATCTCTTTGTCTTCGCAGTGAGGATGAGGCGATTAACGCGTGTGCTAGCAGCTAATTAGCATGTGTTATTAGTTACGCTAATCCCTCAGGAACAACATGCTCCGAGAAAAGCCTCGGATTGGTTTCAGACGAGGGGAAAAGTTTCGGCCATTTTTCTTCCCTCCGCCTTTTGTTTTTACGAGCAGGATTTTGTGTGCGTCGCTGTTGCCGCACGATGTTATCAGAGGCTGAATTTATGCACGGAGCAAATTCATTTTAAACGCAGGGCGATGTTTGAATCACTCCATCTCTCGTCATCTGCTACTCATTTAGCGGGACGTTCTCCTCACGGGCTGAGTACAGCAGTGCTTCTGCGTGCGCCTCACTGTTTGAAACAGCAGGACTGCATCTGTAAACCGTTCCACCCCCTGCAACGATCCCCATATATTTAAACATTCCTGAGCGTTTGTGCCACGCGGTGAGCCTGAGATTAGACGAGGAGCGCAGACAGATGGCACCCGCTACAGCTCGGGGTTTAAAACAGAGATGTTTAGGATTGAGAAGTTAATCTGTGCTGCGAGAATATCAAACCATCTGTGTTTAATGAGTTAAGAAGGGTCCAAACTCGAGCATTTTCATTTATACAATACAGTTCATTTAAATCTTTCCTCGGCTTGACATGTTGCATCTTCTAAAACAGTTACCGGCCAAACTGGTGCATAATGCTGTGTTATTTACTGGCTGAAGTCATTTTTCACTGTTTCAGTGTTAATTCTGGAATTAAGGCATAGAAGCAACACATATAGAGTTGGCTATCGTTTGAATTATAATGATTCTGATTTCGATTCCTAATTTCGAGTCCAATAAGGTAAAAAAAACAAAAAACTAACTTAGATATCATTCACATTTACTCTTATTGCAAAACATTTCATTGTATCTGAATATCATGAGCAGAAATCAACAGGCTCAAGAACACTTACACAAGAAACGTTTGCCTGTGGTTTAAAAACACCATAGAAGAACAACTAGCCCAACTAATATAAATATTAAGCATTATTAAACACTCAGTGAAGTAAAATACAACTGAACAAAGACATGATTCAAATAAACTGTTTTACGATTTTCAGGTGTTCAGGGACAGAAACTGTAATCACATGTAAAATAACACTGCACTTTATAAGTATAATATACATTACAAATATAGTTATAAAGGTTAATCAGTCAAGAATTAGTGAATTTTCTCTGTCTTTTGTAGTTTGATTAGTGTTATTATAGAGCAGGAATATTAGTGTTATTATAGAGAAGGAATATTAGTGTTATTATAGAGCAGGAATATTAGTGTTATTATAGAGAAGGAATATTAGTGTTATTATAGAGAAGGAATATTAGTGTTATTATAGAGCAGGAATATTAGTGTTATTAAAGAGCAGGAATATTAGTGTTATTATAGAGACAGCAGGAATATTAGTGTTATTATAGAGACAGCAGGAATATTAGTGTTATTATAGAGACAGCAGGAATATTAGTGTTATTATAGAGCAGGAATATTAGTGTTATTATAGAGAAGGAATATTAGTGTTATTAAAGAGCAGGAATATTAGTGTTATTATAGAGACAGCAGGAATATTAGTGTTATTATAGAGCAGGAATATTAGTGTTATTATAGAGACAGCAGGAATATTAGGCTGCTGTCCCTTTAAGAGCTGCACGGATTCAATATACTGATACACACGAACACAGAAAACAGTGCGCGAGTCGTCTCACACTCCAATGGTTTAAAGTCATATTGAAATACTCACAAAGGAATTGATAAGAGGAATCGAAATTTTATTTTTATAACAAGTATCCGATTCCTGACCTCAATTCGATTCCAGAATTGGAAATCCCAAATCCCAACCCTACACACATATATATATTGATAAACAAGCTTTTCTCTTTGTGTTTGTAGGATCACCATCTCTAAGCGGTTCTGGGACTGTGGTGGTGCTGGTTGGTGATGTGAATGATAATGTCCCATCATTCAGCTCGATGTCTTTCCACACGACTATTCCTGAAGATGCTCCCACCGGAACGGATGTCCTGATGCTCAACAGCTCAGACTCGGATGTCGGACTCAATGGAGTGATCAGGTAAAACACACAATACGGACTGAAACCAAAACCTACAATATTACTTTTTGATGTTTAGTCTCTTTATGATTGGGTGTTTTTTTTCTTTAAAAGAAAAATGTTGGTAACACTTTACTTAAAGCCCTTATGTATAATGCATTATAAGGGTGTTTTATAAGGGTACATTATAACACATTATGTCTTTTCATAAATAATTGTAACCAAAGTTAAAATGCATTATAATATTTGCAGATTCTGAAATTGGTTGTTTGTATATATATTGTATAATACATGTGTTTTAATGCATTATACTTTCTAAAGGCGTGTTCAGTGAATAGATAAGTATTGTAATGTATCATAACTGTGTTTACAATTATTCATGAGACCATACAATGCATTGTAAGGTGCTTTACAAGTAGGGTTGGGTATTGGTTGGGTTTTATCCGATACCAGTACCTACTCTGTATTTTTCAAACGGTTCCGGTGCTTAAACGGTTCTTAAACCGGTACTTAAGAAAACGAAACCGCACACACTTTATCAAAAAATAATAATACCTGTGTGTGTTTTCTGAAATATTTAACACACATAGTATAGCCTCATATAAATATACTTTAAATACTTCATACTTGATATGCAAGATTTGCAGTTGGCATTAAAATACTAGACTTACCCGAAGAGGAACACTGCAGCTGAACTTCAACTTTAGTCAAGAGTGTCAGAGGTTTTGGGTTCTAATCCGCATTCGTAGTTTTTTTTATTTTAAATTTATTTTTTAACCGATTATGCTCATCAGTGGTTGTATATCAAGCAGGGACACTTTGTGTGCATTATATGTTGTGATTTCACCAGAACGAATAGATATGAGGCGCCGTCTAGGGCTTAAATCGAACTTCATTCACGCACACATAAAACGCTTGCATACACATATACTAAGTAGTCACACATACATGTATAGCCTACTGCTGAATGCTCCAACTATATGAAATGCACAACGTCACATCTAAAGTCGCTCACGCAAACACACACGCAAACTCTACACACCAGAGACGCGCGGAACTCTCCGCGCACATACTCATCTGAGACGCGAGCACACACACACACAAACTCTCTGCGCACATACTCATCTGAGACGCGAGCACACACACACACAAACTCTCCGCGCACATACTCATCTGAGACGCGAGCACACACACACACAAACTCTCCGCGCACATACTCATCTGAGATGCGAGCACACACACACATAAACTCTCCGCGCACATACTCATCTGAGACGCGAGCACACACACACACACACACACACACACACACACACACACACACACACACACACACACACACACACACACACACACACACAACTCGCGCACATACTCATCTGAGACGCGAGCACACACACACACACACACACACACAAACTCACGCACATACTCATCTGAGACGCGAGCACGCACACACAAACTCTCCGCGCACATACTCATCTGAGACGCGAGCACACACACACACACAAACTCTCCGCGCACATACTCATCTGAGACGCGAGCACGCACACACAAACTCTCCGCGCACATACTCATCTGAGACGCGAGCACACACACACACACAAACTCTCCGCGCACATACTCATCTGAGATGCGAGCACACACACACATAAACTCTCCGCGCACATACTCATCTGAGACGCGAGCACACACACACACACACACACACACACACACACACACACACACACACACACACAAACTCGCGCACATACTCATCTGAGACGCGAGCACACACACACACACACACACACACACACAAACTCACGCACATACTCATCTGAGACGCGAGCACGCACACACAAACTCTCCGCGCACATACTCATCTGAGACGCGAGCACGCACACACAAACTCTCCGCGCACATACTCATATAGACGACGCCTCATAAATAGATCGATCTCTGCAACGTATTGAAGCGCGCGTCCGAGTGAAGAAAGTGCGGTGTGCGCGAGCCACAAGAGAAAACACTGTCTCCGCGCCACTGATCGCAGCAGCAACGAGCACTTTGATCACTTGATTTAAAAAACACAGTTCAGCGCTAGTGGAAAGAGTACTGAAAATTTTTACTCAAGTACAAGTACCGTTACATTGCTGAAATAATACTCAATTACAAGTAAAAGTACTGGTGTCAAAAAAGTAATTAAGTAAAAGTACAAATTACTCTTCTCAAAAACTACTCAGATTACTAGTTACTAATTACTTTTTAGCTGGCGATAGTTAATGCATTACCAATAAAAATATTCAACAAAATCATAGATTTATGTAGAAAATAGCTACTTTTAACACGTTTTTACCTTATTGTCAAAGGACATTAATTAGTGGATACTGGAATTTCTAACTTCAATATGACACCTTGAAATATGTCAATATTCAGTAGGCCTAGCCTATAATTTTTAATACCATCGGGAAAACTACTACATACTAAATATTTTAATATCTAAATTTTTGTCCATCCATTTTGTCAAGGCAATCATTATTTTCAAGCATTGAAAAGCACAACACTCATTGTAACAGTAATCTATTTGAATGGAAAAGTTTAATTCAAGTCTTCTAAAGAGACACGTCCACTTTATAAGGTGAGATTTTAATTTAGGCTTTTGTTTACATATTTAAACATTGATCAATAACCATTACAATAATCTAATATTTACTCACTCAGTGTATTTGTCTTTACAATAGGGTAACGTGAACTGTTGCAATAGCTCACACACAGCACAAGGAAGCTTGATTTCAATTCAAACTGAATTTAATTAGCAAAAAGACTAGATTTTTCATAACTTTTGACAGCGTTTAATTCAAGAGCATGGAGAGATTGGAGCTGGACGTCATTTGAGTCTGCAGTGAGAACCACTTGGAGAGATTCGCGATTACACATGATATGACACACAGTCCGAGAGCGCACACTCAATATCCGAGTCCAGTTCGTTCGTATATTTGAGAGCTCGCGTCCAGTTTTCTGCGATTACATGAATGTGCCCTCGCGTTATAATATTGTTCGTGACATTTGCCATTAAAATATGCCATAGAAACTTGCAGGTATTAATAAAATTATGCGTAATAGGCCTAACGTTACCTGCAATCCCGCGCTGAGAGGAGGCGGGTGTGTCAAACTCGCTGTCGTTGAGATGAGAGAATGAGAACGCGCAGCTGGTAAAATATAGATATTTTGACAATACTACTATGTAGTTTGTTGTTCCAAACTTTCAGTCCAGCCATTAATCACTCTGAGCTCCTCGCCTCCTTCATGATCAGCTCTTCAAAACCTGCTGCGACTGCGGCGGCTTTCATTCAGTCCAAATATCAGGGGTTTTATTGGTCCGTTTACGATCGAATATTTTTATTGGCTACCGAAATGCCATTCAAAGATTTGAATATCAATTCAAATTGTACTCAGTAACGAAATGTGATTTTACAAGTAGCGAAGTAGATTACTTATCTTAATATGTACTTGAGTACAAGTAAAATTACAGATTTAAAAATATACTCAAAAAAGTACAAGTACCCAAAAAAACGACTTAATTACAGTAACGTGAGTAGTTGTAATTCGTTACTTCCACCTCTGGCGCTAGATCATCTCTTATTTAACAAACGAACTAAATGAATGCTCTGCTGGTTAACTGGATATGTTTTGTTATTGGATCATTCGTGCCGCGAGATGTTTTATAGGGGGCGGTGAAAAAAGTCAGGCACCGAAATCAGGCACCGAAAGTTGCGTTCTTATTCCGTCTCAATACTACCGTTTACGTCGGAACCGGTTCCCTATTGGAACCGGGTTTCGGTACCCAACCCTATTTACAAGGCAGAATTGCTGCATTAAAAATACTTTTATAATGCATTATACATAAGGGGCGCTATCTTGCACCCAGCGCAATTGACTTTGTACACCGACGCATGTATCATTCCTATTTTGCACCCACGCACAGCGGACTTTTCCCTCCACAGACGCACGTCGGTAAATTAGGGAATGAACTTGCGCTCCCCTGGGGCGTGTTCCGGCGCAAACGTTCCCTGGTGCTATTTTGCAGTTCCAGAAAACAATTCTGCGTTTTCAGTGGCGCGTTCAGATGCTATTTTAAGGGCGCATGCTTGGCCATAATGTAGTGTGTGCACAACACGCATATACTTTGCTTCTCTCATCTACACACAGACGCAGCAGTTGGCATTTTTGCAAACCATACAGGAAAAATATTCCACATGAGGGAAATCATTGTGGTGTCCATGAAGATGTGAAAAAATAGGCATAAATCTAGCTTACACATTGACCCAAATTATCATACGCCTGTTTAACCGAAGCTAATCTGGGTGTGTTTCTCCATTCCCAATGTCACTTCTCTGTGTTTGAGCTGTGAACCGCTCCTGGCGTGCGCCTGGCAAATCCACCGTTATAATAGCAATCCGCCATGGAACAAGCGCGCCTTAAAGGGAATGTGAGATGATGCTCTGATTGGTTTATTTCACGTTACGCCCAAATCACACCTATGAGTAATGAAGCTACTTCAGACCAACACATTTTAGATTTGCGTCAAGAGACCCACCCACAAAGTTACTTGCGTTTCACGTTTGATACTTACGTTTCAGATCGTTAAAATAGGGCCCAAGGGCTTTAAGTTAAGTGTTACCAAAATGTTTAGCAACGTCACACACACATATTCATACAACACTAGCAGTCGATCATGTATCTGTAAAGTGCCCCTGCATGAGCTCACGGGGGGCAACGTGTTCCACTTTCCCAAAAACGTGCTAATGAAGATGATAATGAAGCATGACAGACAGATCAGAGTCCAGTTGGTGGAAACAAGACATGAGTTTTTAATACTTCACAGAACCAGCCCCTTCAATCAGTGCAACATCATAGTTCTCACTGATCATGTGTCGCTCATGAACTTGCGTGACTGTTGATGATGTTGTTGTCATCTCGCTCGGTTGTTTGTCACACTTTGTTCTGTAATTTGTGGAATTCCCGTCTCACTGACACAAGCGCGCGGTGAAGTTGCCATGTGTGCATGTTACTGTCAGAACGAGTTTGTGTCACGGGCCCCGAAAATGAACCTCACGGAAACTCAAAACAGCATGGGGACGGTTCAAATGTAGTGTTTCTGATCAGTGCGGGTTCACTGGTGCTTAGCTGAGAGAACATGCTGTGCAAGTTATGAAAGAAACAAAAAGATGAATAAAGAATTAATCTTCCCCTCACCCATAGGACAACAAACTTGGAGAATAAAGTTTTGCTTATAAGAAATGGGGCTGGTGCTGATACAGTACAGAGAGAAACATGTTAAATAAATGTAGCCTTTTTGTAGCTTAAGTGCTAGAAATGCCAAGGTCATCATGGGTTTGATTCTCAGGGAAAGCATGCACTGATAAAATGTGTACTTTGAATGAAATGTAAGTCACTTTAGATAAAAGTGTCTGCTAAATGCATAAATGTACATATCTGAAAAACAATTGGAATCAAATCTCTTGATGTGTGGGTAGTTGGCAAATAACAAGGTTTGGTCTCCATGCATATATTTGAATCTGTTGTGTTTGTGATTTACAGTTACAGTCTCAGTGGTGGGGACGGTCAGTTCTCCATTAACCCGTCCACTGGCTTGATCATCACCAGTTCTCTGCTGGATCGTGAGTCGCGGGCCAGTTACCAGCTGTTAGTGGTGGCATCGGACGGTGGACAACCCACTCCGCTATCCAGCTCTGCCACAGTATCCGTGGTGGTGTCCGACATCAACGATAACCCTCCGCGGTTTCACCATCATCCATATGTCACGCATATTCCTGCTTCTACTTCTACAGGTGCGTCTTCTGTGGCAGGAGTTTAAGGTTTCATTGAGTTTTGTCTGTCTGATCAGCATCTAATCACTTCTGTTGTGTTGTTGGCAGGCTCATTGGTGTTTGCGGTCACAGTAACAGATGAAGATTACGGCTCAAATGCTCAACTTCACTATTCGCTTACCGGACGCAATTCAGAAAAGTTCAAGATAGACCCGATTAGAGGTGCCATCACTGCCAATGAAAAACTCACAGGGAGTTCAGAGGTCACCTTCACAGTCCATGTAAAAGATGGAGGCACCAACCCCAAAACCGACAGCACGACAGTTACAGTTCGCTTCGTTACTGGAGGAGACTTTCCCCATATTAGACTCAAGGAGAAATCCTTCACCTTCCCAGAAAACCAACCCACAAACACTGTTGTAACAAAGGTGACCGGCTCATCACCCAGGGCAGGTCCTTTGTCGTACTATATTGCAAGCGGAAACCTGGACAATGCATTCCACATAGATCAACTTTCAGGAGAGCTGTCTATCAAAAATCCTCTGGACTATGAGAATATTGAGAAGTACGTGTTGTGGATAGAGGCCCGAGACCAAGGCTTTCCTCCTTATTCGGCCTATGAGAAAGTAGAGATCGCAGTGCTGGACGTTAATGACAACCATCCTGTTTTCAAGCAAGAGCCATTCTATGCTGATATTCTAGAAAACCTCTCAGCTCAACGTGTGCTTATAGTCTCTGCATTCGACCAGGACAGCGGACCAAACGGGCAATTGGACTTTGCAATCATTGATGGCAATAAAGAAAACAGCTTTAGCATCAACCGGGCAACTGGCGAAATCCGCACGACACGGCCACTGGATCGAGAGAAGGTCGCTCAGTATTCTTTGAGGGTGAAGGCGACGGATAGAGGCAGCCCTCCGAAAAGCACAGCAGTCAAAGTCTTGATCAGTGTGCTGGACGTTAATGATAATGCTCCCAGATTCTCCAAAATCTTCAGTGCCACTGTACCTGAAAATGCACCAGTGGGCTTCACTGTGACCCGAGTAACCACCACCGACGAGGACGCAGGAGCTAACGCTATAAGCCGATACTCCATCAGCGACGCGAGTATTCCCTTCATCATCCACCCTAGCACAGGAGACATCACCATCAGTAGACCTTTGAATCGAGAGGACACAGACCACTACATTGCCAAAGTCTCAGCACATGATTCAGGATGGGCGGTTAGCACAGACGTCACAATATTTGTAACAGATGTGAATGATAATGCTCCAAGATTTAGCAAGCCGTCATATTACCTAGACTATCCTGAGCTGACGGAGGTTGGATCCATTGTGACTCAAGTCTCTGCCACAGATCCTGACGAGGGATTCAACGGTAAAATATTTTACTTTATCAGATCTCAAACCGAGTACTTCCGAATCAACTCCAGCTCTGGCGAGATCTTCATCAAACAGCAGCTAAGGTATCAAAACTCAAGTGGCCACAGTAACGTCAACGTAAACCGGCATAGTTTCATCGTCACCGCTTCAGACAGAGGCATCAAGCCGCTCATGAGCGAAACCACAGTTATCATAAATATTGTTGATAGCAATGATAACCCACCCATGTTTGAATCTTCTGTTTACTTCACTCCTGTAACTAAAAGTGTAAAAGTTGGCACCAAACTCCTCAAAGTCACAGCCCATGATCAGAAGGACTTTGGCCTGAACTCTGAAATAGAGTATTCAGTATCTGGAGGCAACAGTTCAAGCAAGTTCCGCTTGGATAAACAAACTGGATCAGTTACAGTAGCGTCCTCACTCACTGCGGACACTAATAAAGTTTACCTGCTTGAAATAACAGCAAGTGACAAAGGGAACCCTCCTCTGTCCGCTAAGACAACAGTCAGAATAGCTGTTACAGAAGAGAACCATCACACTCCAGAGTTTTCACAGAACCAAGTAACAGTCACTGTGTCTGAAGGTCTGGCTGTCGGCACGGCCATCCGCACCCTATCAGCACGAGATAAAGACAAGGACAAGCAAATGAATGGCCTGATTACGTACAGTATCTCCTCAGGTAATGACGACGGCTTGTTTTCAGTTCACAGTCAAACGGGCGTTTTATCCCTGGCAATGCCACTGGATTATGAGACAAAACAGAAGCATGAACTCAGAGTTTCTGCAACAGATGGAGGGTGGATTGCCAAGACAAGCTATGTTACAGTTAACGTCCATGTTACTGATGTAAATGATAACCCTCCAGTGTTCGACCCTGTTGAGTACTTCCCAGTCGTGCAGGAGAATGTTCCCAGTGGCACTACTGTAGTAAAAATGAATGCAACGGATAAAGACTCTGGGCCAAATGCCCTGATGGCATACGTTATTCAGTCATCAGACAGTGATTTGTTCATTATTGACCCCAATACAGGAATCATCACCACACAAGGCTTCCTGGACTATGAAGCTAAACAGGTGTATCACCTGACTGTCAAAGCTTTTAACGTTCCAGATGAGGAACGATGCAGCTTCGCATATGTTAACATTCAGCTGAAAGGTGCTAATGAGTATGTCCCTCGTTTTGTGTCAAAGCAATACTACTTTGAGGTTTCAGAGGCGGCACCTAAAGGCACAGTCATTGGGGAGGTGTTCGCTAGCGACAGAGACTTGGGAGAAGATGGCGTAGTGTATTACTTGATTTTTGGCAGAAGCAGAAAAAGGGGTTTTAGCATTAATAAAAAGACAGGTCAGATCTACGTCTCAGGACCACTTGATCGTGAAAAAGAAGAAAAGATTTCACTCAAAGTCTTAGCTAAGAATGCAGGAAGCATAAGAGGGGCAGATATTGATGAGGTGCTTGTGAACATTACAGTTCTAGATGCCAATGATCCTCCAGTATTTACCCAGGAACTCTATGATGTTCAGGTTAATGAGGGACTGTCTCCTGGAGGCCTGGTTACATTCGTCAGTGCTGAGGATTCAGATTCTGTCCCTAGCTGGAGCAGATTCACCTATGCCATTGCTGCCAACTATGAAAGAAGTACTTTCACTATCGATCCTAAGACAGGACAGGTGTCTGTGGCATCAGAACTGGACCGGGAAACCATCCCAGTGTACAACCTCACCATCCTGGCAGTAGACTCAGGTTCTCCAGCTGCCACCGGCAGTGCCGTTTTAATTGTGACCTTGGAGGACATTAATGATAATGGACCGACTTTGGTGACTACAAGTGGGGAGGTGATGGAGAACCAGAGGGCAGGAACACCCGTGATGACGCTCAGTTCAAGTGATCCAGATCTTGCTCCAAATCAAGGCCCGTTCTCCTACAGCCTTGTCAACACTGGCGCAGCATCCAGCTACTTCACCCTCAGTCATACCGGTGAGCTGACCACCAGCAGGGAGATAGACAGAGAGCAGATAAGTGATTTCTACCTCTCTGTGATTATCAAAGATTCTGGTATTCCTCAGATGTCCTCGACCGGAACTGTCCACATCAAAGTCAATGATCAGAATGATAATCCCTCAGAGTCTCGCTCTGTAGAAATCTACGTCTACTATTTTGGAAATATGTTCCCTGGAGGATCACTGGGGGTGGTGAAGCCACAGGATCCAGATATACAAGACACGTTCCAGTGTTCTCTGACTCCACCGGCGGCTGCCCTCTTTAGCATTCCCACAGGTACCTGTGACCTCAGCTCAAACACTCGCTCCACAGATGGCACTTTTGATTTATCAGTGCGTAGCAGTGATGGCGTCCATGATGCCGTCAACAGCCATGTACGTGTTTTCTTCATTGGATTCAATAATGCCACAGTGGACAACAGCATCCTTATACGTGTAATATCCCAAAGTGCAAGCAATTTCCTAACCAATCACTACCTCAGTTTCCTGCGTATCGCCAATTCACAGCTAGCCGGTTTAGGCACCGGAGTGCAGATTTATGGGGTGTTTGAACTCAACAACAGCACTTTCTTGATGGCAGCGGTCAAGCGCGGACATGGGCAGTACGTCAATCCAAGTGGAGTGGCCACTTTCTTCCAGAGCATCAAGGAAATTCTGCTCAGACAAAGTGGAGTTAAGATCGACTCCATGGACCATGATCCCTGCTCCCACAATCCGTGTCAAAACGGGGGCAGTTGCAAGAGGCGGCTGGCTGTTGGACCAGACATGAAGACTGAGGAGAGCGTCCCGATCATTCTCGTGTCAAATCGCCCCCTACAGCCATACGCCTGTAACTGCAGGCCTGGATATGCTGGTGCCCTCTGCGAGATGGACATTGACGAGTGCCAGCCAACACCTTGCCACAATGGTGGAACTTGCCACAACTTGGTGGGGGGATTCTCTTGCTCCTGTCCAGAAGGTTTCACTGGGATGGCTTGTGAGAGGGACGTCAACGAGTGCCTTTCAAACCCCTGCCAGAATGGGGCACTATGCCAGAATTACCCCGGGGGATTTAACTGCTTGTGCAAATCTGGATTTGCAGGTACGGTCTTTCATCATTTGCACTTTACCAGTACACACAACCACAGATGTTAGGCCAGGCGCATACAGGCAGCTTGCACACAAGTTTGTTAACATTTTAGGCCAAGAAAAATATTTGCTTCTAAGTAATTGGAGGGGTGTTATAACCCAAGCATACAGTGGCCTTTGCCAAATGCAGTTTGCTTTTAGGGTCACAGACTGGGAGGTATCAGCTATGATGCAGATCAACTTGTCATGTTTACTTTAATGAAAGGAGATGATCAAATTCTCACCCTAATAAGGATATGGCTGTAAACCGCCTTCAGATTTCACCTTTGCTGTGCAGTTTTGGTTACTTTAAAGAGTTTAAGGAGCATCTGGCATTGGAAAAAAAAGTCATAGAAACAAATCTGCATTCATTTTGTATTAATGTTTAAATGCAGGTATCTTTTGTACAAAAGATCAGGTTCTTTTGTTGAAAAAATGAATGTAGCTTCTCCCATGTTTTTAGATACACAGTTTTAACATGATTGGGGTGATTGTAAAATCAGTTTGTGTATATGAATATGACTCTATGTCTGTGATTGTTGACTTAGAAAAACCATGTGTGATGGCCTTAGCTTGAATCGGCTCTGTTTGGGCAGGTGTTGGCTGTAGCTTTTGGACATAGTTTTCAAAATAGAGCCGTAACAGAAGTTTTGTTTCAGGCTCTGAGTCATTATGATTCTTTTCTTATTCTGATCATAACAAATGACTGCAGTGTGTTCACATCGGAGGCCCCAGATAAATGAGGCTGCTAGAGAATTACACCTATTGACTTACAGTAGTGTGCACTCCAGCTGAACCCCACACTTCCAGTTTTGCTAGTGGTGATGGAGTTTTCGTTCTTCGTGCCATTTGTTTTATAGCATGGCATTCAGGAAGCAGAAAAGGAAAGATCTCAACTTAAGTTTATGCTTGATCATTTGTGTGTCCAGCCATCCTGTTGTTGTCATAGCGTATTTGTGTGTGTTTTATATCAGCACCTTTTTACGGGTCTCCCAGAACCAGTGCAGCTGATGTATACGTGCACAGCTTATACCTTCATGACAGACTTTCACCCTCTCTTTCTTAGAAACGTGGGTCCGTTTACAAGGTGTAAAAATTAAACTGTTTGTATTAGAAAGATAAAGTGCACCACTGGGGGTTCTGGGAGCCCCATGTGAGAACAGTCCTTTTTGTGTGTCATGCTCATCCTCACCTCATTGTTTTCATTGGTGTTGTTTCATGAATTCAGGGAAAGCCTGTGACTCCATCATCAATTACTGTGAGTGTAACCCCTGTTTTAATGGGGGTTCCTGCCAGAACCGGGTGGAAGGCTATTACTGTCACTGTCCTTTTGGTAAGTCATCATTTCAGCCGCAGGACTAGTTCAGGGTCCTACAAATGCTGCTATTAATTCTGGACTGTGTGTGTGTGTGTGTGTGTGTGTGTGTGTGTGTGTGTGTGTGTGTGTGTGTGTGTGTGTGTGTGTGTGTGTGTGTGAGAGAGACTGTTATTGAAGATGCAGAAAACAATGTGTTGTAGATTACAGAAAATGAATTGCAGTGTGAACTTGTCAGTTGACACACGGTAAATGCTCAACCTTTTTGTGTGTGTGTGTGTGTGTGTTGAACCATGAATGTCATGGGTTGCCATGAATTGTTCACTGCAAGAAATTCTTTCGCCGCAGACAGACAGTAAATCACTCTCCCTCCGCAGGTGTGTTTGGAAAGCACTGTGAACTGAACAGTTATGGATTCGAGGAGCTCTCTTACATGGAGTTCCCCAGCCTCGACCCCAACAACAACTACATCTACATTAAGTTTGCCACGTTGAAGGAAAACGCCTTGCTCATGTACAATCATGACAACCAGACCGGCGACAAGGCGGAGTTCTTGGCCCTCGAGATCTTTGAAGGCAAAATGAGGTTCTCGTTTAACTTGGGGAGCGGCACTTACAAGCTCATGACGACCATCAGGGTCTCAGACGGCCAATTCCACACAGTCATCGCCAGGAGGGCAGGAATGGTGAGTCCTTTCTGTCTGTCTGTCTATCGATCCGTTTGCAAGGACCCGAAGTTAACATGAGGTCATGAAGATGTTTCTCCTGAGATCTCACAGGTTTGGTGGAAATTGGAGTGTTTTGGTGCAGATGCTCTACTAAGGCTTCTTGATAATTTGGCTTGAGTTTTATGCATCTGAGATAGCCTAAACTCTTCGATCACAGCTGTCTGTAAATAGTCAAGTCAAGTTAAGTCACATTTATTTATACAGCGCTTTTTACAGCACAGAGTGTTTCAAAGCAGCTTTACAGAGATAACAGGAAAATAAAGCAACAAAGTTTGTTTCCAGAAGAAAATAGCGTCACAATCCAGCTTAAGTAAGTTCAGTGATGGTGTTGTAAAAAGGTTATTAATTTAGTTAATTTATATATATAGCCGCTCTGGAGAAAACCGTGATGTCATTGTCCAGCTCAGTTCAGTTCTCATATAATAGTGTCAATGCAGGAGATCAATAATATTGTTGAATATTAAATAAAATGTTACATGCTATTTAATTAAATTAAAAAGCATGTAAAAAGTCTTCGCCAGGCATTACTGCAACACCTCACCGTCGTGCGATCCAACGAATGTTCCCTGAAAAACAGGCTGAAAATGTTGTGGGCCTCACTGAAGGCCGTGTAGAGTCGTGTGTCATGAGAACCCAGTCCCGACGGTGCAATAAAGAGAACCTGATCTGTGTGTTTGGAGAAGCGGATGTGGGTCACTTCGGTGGTTCTGTAGGGCCGTTTTCTTTTTTCTTTCTTTTCTTTCTAGACGTGAGCTTGTGCAGATGTTAAAGTCATACATGGCCCCTTGTTTTCCCCCGTGGAGAGAGCCGAACTCTGACAGTCAAGGGTACTTTTGTTTAGTTAAGATGTCCTAGTTTACCCCACAGCCAGATGCGTTGGATTCTGGCACGCCGCCTCAAGCTCATGGTTTTTCTGTTTACAGGAGAGTCGGAGTTTATCGAGAGCTGGTCCACTGCCACGTTTTTGCTCTTCACTTGTTTCTAGTTTGTGTGTAGCAACATAGGAGGTTGATGGATTATAAATAGTAAATTAGAAATCTGCTTGCACACCCACACGCTGCATGTGTTTCCAAACGCCCTCCACAAAAGCAGCTCAAAGCCAAATATATTTAAATACACAGACTCTGAGAATCCTCTTTGACCTCAGGTGGGTCCAGTTTCAGTCGTAGTCTAGCCGTTCACTGGAGCGACGCTATTAAAGTATTTACAGCCCTAAGTTATCACGGCATAAACATGCTTCTTCTTCACTAAAGTGCTTTTGATACTCATTTTTAAAAGCAATCGTTTCCTCTGCACTTCAAAAAATGCTTTTCTTACTCCCTATTTTTGTCGTGTTTCCAGTCTATACAAAAAAATCCAGTCAAGATGGATTTACTGAAGTAGTAAAATGCCATAAGATATAATGTGGTTGTTTTCTGAGGGGAAAATCAAAATGAACTGAGTTTATGCTTAAAACATGCAAAATTATCTGCCAATGGGGTAAGAGAAATTATGCTAATTCAAACGGAAACAAGATTATTTCTCTTACCCCATTGGCTGATAATTTTGCATGTTTTAAGGAAAAAGAAAACTATTCAGAAAACAAGACATAACATCAAATGGCATTTTACTCATCTAGTAAATGCTTCTTGATTTAAGAATTTTTAGATATTTGGACTTCTGCTTCACTAAAGTGCTCATTTTTAAAAGCGGTCGTTTCCCCTGTTAGAAACGGTTTGCAGAAACATGTGACTCCTGGAAAAGCGAGTGCGTTGTGGTCTGGTTTAGTCTTTTTGAAGTGCAGGGAGGCATTAATGCGATGCGCAGACGCTCGAGCCGCTCAGGAAACTGTTTATCAGCACTTAGCAGTCAAACACGACTCGTTTCCATTGTTATAGCAGGATTTTCTGTTTATAGGCTGAAATTCCTCCATAGCGGAAGTGAAGTGTCGGGATTATCTGAGCGTTGAGGTTGTGCTGGTGTATGATGTCATGCCTTTGTCCTCGTAGCTGCGCCTCGGAGATGTTTTTCTCCCGAAGGTCTGCTCAGGACTCATAAAGCAGCGAGAGGACAGGACAGAATGCAGAATGTCTTGTGGTAATTTATTTACCAGCATCTGGGTGTCGTTTTTATCCTGGAGAATTAGGATAGTTTCATCCGAGGAGCTTCGCTGGTTCATGAAGAAGGATGAATGCACAACCACACAACTGATAAAGACATTCATATGAGTAACAATGGCTAACAATACAATAGTGTTATGAAACCCTCGTTCATGAACACACAAATGTATGACAAATACTCAGATTTATTTGTGTACTTTATTGCACAAATGCATTCTAACATGGTTTTAGTTTGATTTAGAAATACATGTGAAAGTTCTTTTGGATTTACAGTCAACCCTGATGCCGATTCACAAATGGATGTTGAACACAGTAAAATGAAGCTGGAGTTTAATGCACCAGTGTAACCGTGAGAAATGCAGAAACTCTCACTGTTGCACACATTAAACTCACGTGTGTGTGTGTGTGTGTGTGTGTGTGTGTGTGTGTTGTGTTATAGGCGGCGTCTCTCACTGTTGATCTGTGTGGAGAGGAGCAGGAGCAAGGATACTGTGCTGTCAGCAATGTGGCCGTTCACACTGACTGGTGAGAAACACACATTCAGATGTTAACTCATTTGATATCATTTATTTATAATCGTTCATTACGACACAGTGTCACGGTTCGGTACATTTTCGAAATACAAAAAGAAAAAAAATGCCAGAGAAATTTCCTTGAATTTAAAAAATATATATACTGTATATATTTATTAAGAGAACATTTATTGGTAACGCTTTAGATTACAGCCCGGAAAGTACTGCGTAATTAAATCTATTTTACAGTGTAACTTTTGGTAATTATAGTGTACCTATAAAGTACTTACATGTAAGTATACCCTGTAATTTTGAAAAAGGGTATACAGTATATATTGGTACACAATTATTACAAAAAGGTACAGTGTATGTTCTTGCTAAATTGCTCCCAAATGTAAGATTGTTGTATCATAATAGTAGAATAAGTACCCCTTAGTTCTATAATACTTACAGTATAAATATTTTTTTAATTCTCCTGGTTGTTACTCCTTTATTCCCCAAACTTTATATATTGTTCCCTTATACTTACATGCAAGTACTTTATAGGTACACTATAATTACCAAAAGTTACACTGTTAATTCGTCTTAATTATGCAGTACTTTCCGGGCTGTCATCTAAAGCTTTACCCATTTATTTTTAAATAAGTGTGAGTTTTCCTACATATTGAAAGTTTTTGTTTAATAAATGGGGGTAATATTTGAAGGATGAGCAAATAATGTTTCGGTCATCACATTAAAAATAACATTTAAATATGATAATATTTGAGTTTTGAAGTGCTGGAAAAAGATGTGACACGCATTTGAAAGCATTTTACTCTTCCTGCCAAACTTCCACAGTTACAGCGAGTGTTACTATAGTAAATCCATGGTGAATGTTGCTGATATGTGGACTTAAAGCCTATAACACGTTCATTCATGGCACAGTGTTTCTCCTGGTTCTCCGTCAGCGCTGTTTGATGCGTTAATAACGGAGAAATGTGAATGTTTCTCACTGGATCTCGCGGCGATGTTATTATTTCTGTGGCAAACTCAAATTCTTTCTTCACTGGATCTCGTAGCGCTGTGTAGAAACAGTGTCGCTCGATCGAGATCGGCTCGCGCTGCACCGGTGCAAACCGATAAACGGTCCGTGAAGCACAAATGAGCAGCGCAGTTTCGTTCCACTTTCATTACGTTTGTCATCTGATGTTGGGTAATGTTGTAGTGGTCGCACCAGCTCGACTGCTAATACAATTTTGGTCACACCGGCAGGAAAAAAGTCCAACGAGTCGTTCGGTTTGTAATGCGTACCGACCCGAAAGCCTCGTACCGAACGGTTCAATACGAATATGTGTATCGTTACACTGCAAAAATGCTTTTCTTACTTAGGATTTTTGTCTGGTTTCCAGTCCAAATATCTTAAAATTCTTAAATCAAGAAGCATTTACTAGATGAGTAAAATTAGATAAGAAATTATGTCTTGTTTTCCGGGGGAATAAATCAAAATGAAGTGAGTTTTTGCTTAAAACAAGCTAAATTATCTGTCCGTGGGGTCAGAGAAATAATGTTAATTCAAACAGAAACAAGATTATTTCTCTTACCCCATGGACAGATAATTTTGCTTGTTTTAAGCAAAAACTCACTTCATTTTGATTTATTTCCCCAGAAAGCAACACATAATATCTTATGGCATTTTACTACTTTAGTAAATGCATCTTGATTTAAGAATTGTTTTGATATTTGGACTGGAAACAAGACAAAAATACTGAGTAAGAAAAGCATTTTTTTTCAGTGTACACCCCTAAAATATATAATTAGTATATATCACTTAACCTCATTTCCTACGGTCAGTCCGGTTTAAAAGATTTGTCACTGTATTGTTGTAAGCTGAGTGTTGCGCTGTCTGATAATGTCTGGTGTGTCAGGATTCTGGATGTTCAGCCGAACCGTGTGTCTGTCGGGGGCGTTCGCTCGATCGAAGCGCTCCTGCATCGGAAAGGTCAGGTGGACTCACACGACTTCGTTGGATGCATCATGGAGTTCGCTGTCAACGGACGCCCGCTGGAACCGTCTCAAGCTCTGGCTTCACACGGCATCCTAGACAGGTCCGTCACCAAACACACACACACACACATTCAGTTCTGTGAATGCGAAATGAAAGCTGTCTCTATCTGGCTGAAGTCTTTTTTTTTTGCGCTGTGTGTGAATTTCTGGAGCAGTTTGAATAGTGTTGATTTCACTTCAGGTGTCTGTTGCTTTGAAATCAGTGAAACTCTTTTGCATATATGCTAATGTTGGAGTCATGGACCCTTGTGTTGCTGAGATGTTCCCCGCTGAAGGGTTTTGTGTGTGTTTCGTCCACAGATGTCCCAGGTTGGAGGGTGTGTGTGTGTCCGAGCCCTGTAGACACGGCGGTACGTGTCTGGACATGTGGTCATGGCAGCAGTGCCAGTGTGCGGAGGGTTTCACCGGACCCATCTGTGAGAAATGTGAGTTTTGGGGGATAATCTGCTATAGAAATATTTCATGCATTGGTCAATTTTGAGTTTTTGCTCCATTTTGCCTCTGTAACATATCTTCTTTCAGTCTAGTGGAAAGAACGTGTCCAGAAAACACTGAGTGTACATTAAGTGTATATTTTATTGCACTTTATCTTTTTTTGCATCTGTCGATTTCAATTACAATTCATATCTTTAAAGTTTTGTTCTCCACTTCAGCAGGACTTACATATACCAAAACTTACAGTTTCATTTATATCTATAATCTGAAGGTTTTTTACTGAGGGATTTGTTCATATATCATTCACACTGATTTATAGAAGAATTTATTTCCTAAAAACAGTGAAAATGTGTTTTTTTTCCAGTTGTTAACAGTATTTTCTGATTTATAAAGTGATAAAAAGAGAAATACAAAATCCCTTCTGTAAAGTCATTTAACTCTAATATGTCAACAAAATCCAACAAGAGTTTTGAATCTGGCTTTATCCAATGTTCAGATTAATCTTCTGGAAATGTATGCAAATGAGTGCATATTTAATTGATAATGCATCATTTGCATATATGAATATAACATTTTAGAAAACATGTAATACAAAACAATTGTCTTAATGTACTGTGATTAATCAGCTGGGGAAAGTATAATGATATCTATTAGTACAATTTTTACCCTATTCACCTGTGGTAATATTTTAAAAAGCGTGTCTTCACCAAAACATAAATCATTTGAATATGCACTTAATAATGTGCATTTTCCATTTGCCAGAGAAACTAAATAGATCCTGATGTTCACTGAGTCCTAACTAGTCCTGACATGATAAAGTGACAACAGACCACCAGTTTGGTTTCTGAAAGTCAAAAAAATCGAAACTAATCTAATCTAAATCTAATCTTTTCCCAAACACCTGGTGTGCATAACCGTGTATTAAACATCATATATTTCCTGGCTGATTGCTTACAGTGTGTACTTTGATTGATGACCCTGATTTTCTTCAGTCACATTATAGTCACATTTAGAAGATTAGAGCTGGATTATAATATAATTTGATTTTGCGACGAATCACGCAGTTGAGATTTGCTATATAGCAATCTGTGCATCACTTTATGTGAGTATACTGTATGTATGCGGAGAAAGATGGATATAATATATATTTATATATGTATATATGAAGAGTTCAGACTTTTGCATCTGAACTCTTCATATATACATATATCCAGCTTTATATAGAGAGCTGTGTGATCATAGTTGCAGCCTAGATTTGCCTTTATTACCTATATAGCATACTGTATAGCGCTTTAAATATACTGCATGTATGCAGATGAAGTTGGATTTACTTATTTATCCAACTTTACATATATCTGTGTGCAATGATATAGTTGCATTTTGCAATGATATAAACAACCACGCATTTGAGATTTGCTATACAATATATATTACTTAACTCAACTATACTGTATGTATGCAGATAAAGTTTACTAAAATATATATTCTACTTTTTATAGAGAGCTGTGCGGTAATATAAGTTACATTTTGTGATGATATAAACAATCACAGAGATAAGATTTGCTATAGGCTTATAGTATGTATCCCTTTACGTGAGTGTGCTGTATGTGTGCAGGGAAGGTAGGATGTACTATATATCCAGCTTTATATATATATATATATGTATGTATATATTAGGGCTGGGACGATACACCCATCTCCCAATTCGATACTATCACGATACTTGGGTGCCGGTACGATATGTATTGCAATTATTTTAAGAATTGCGATTCTACAAGTATTGCGATTCGATATTGCAAATTTGATTTGATTTTTTTAACACTAGACCATGGGGAAAAGTAAATCATACACTTGTACAGACTGTACATGATGTATAAGATGAGTCATATTTACAAAAACAGTTCATCACATCTTTCTGACTTGTTGCTTTGAAACAGTCTATATTGTAAAAGCGCTGTATAAGTGAAGGTCTTGACTGGAGTGTGTGCATCTCTCAGACATCACGGCAGATACGGCTCTCTCTCTGGACGGGTCTGGGCGTTTGGACTACGGTTTGAGTCAGAGCCGGAAGAGGGACGTGTTGTTGGCTCGAGCGCTGCGGGACCCGGGCCGTCCCGTCCAGGAATACAGCAGTCTGGAGCTGAAGTTTCGCACGCGTAGCGGATCGGGAACGCTTGTGCACGCTCAGGAGAGCTACAACTACACCAGCGTCAGGGTAAGAGTTAGCAGTGGGACAACACATCCATATGGATCATGCATTGATCAAACATATCACATGAAATAGAGATATTACCTTTATTATAATACCTTTATTTTGACACTCTCCACATCCTCATGTAACGTCCGTCAACGCATTTCCATTTACCACACTTTGGTTTTTGCCCCAAAAAAACTACTGTTGGAGTTATCTGCTTTTGCAAAAAAGTTACAATAAAAATAATAATAATAATAATAATATATAATTTTTTTAATTATTATTATAAAAAAATGTATAGTAATAATATTTTTAATCAAATAATTTTTATAATTATAGTAATACAATTTTACCTGTAAGTTACCTGTATTTTTGTTGTTATTATTACTTAATCAAAACAACCCAGCTGCAGTTTGATTGATATTACTTGGAATGCGCAATATTAAAGAAACATGATTTATAAAAACTCTTCTGTTGTAAATGTCTGAATTGGGAGAGGGAGTGCAACATTTTTCAAAGAGTTTAATTAAACATTCATGTCATATATTTTGGTTGCATTTGTGAGTTAATAAAAATGTAACTTGGTGTGTAAACTTGGCACATAATATCAAAATATCGTTAAATCATTCGTTATAGCCCTGAATCGAATCGGATCGTAATCGGATCGCAGAATTTTTTGAGATATCGTCAAATATCTTATCGCTGGCTGAGAGAATCTAACATGTGACCCTGGATCCCGTCACCAGTCTCGAGTCGCACGGGTATATCTGTGGCAATAGCCAACAATACATTGTATTGGTCAAAATTATAGATTTTTCTTTTATGCCAAAAATCATTAGGATATTGAGTAAAGATCATGTTCCATGAAGATATTCAGTAAATTTCCTACCGTAAATATATAAAACATGTATTTGTGTGAGTGAATGCTGCACAATCGAGAACATGAATGATCAACTTTAAAGGAGATTTTCTCAATGTTTTGATTTTTTTGCACCCTCAGATTCCAGATGTTTAATAGTTGTGTCTCGACCAAATATTGTCCTATCCTAACAAACCATACAAGCTTATTTATTCAGCTTTGAGATGATATATAAATTCAAAAAATTGACCCTTGTGACTGGTTTTGTGGTCCAGGGTCACAGATGATATGGTATGGTGGTGAACTGTCTGATTTACACCCCTAGTAAGAGTGTGTGTGTGGCTCTCGGCCAGCTGAACTCGCTCGCCCTCGTCTCTCTCACTGCATCTGAATCGTGAGGCCACCGAGAGCTACTACTCAAACACACACAAGGACACAAACACACAAACACACACTCACCGTATAAATCACAGCATGGTGTCGCACATCTCAGGTTTGGCAGGACGGATTTTCCATTTCCAGATTTCGTAGGTCTTTAAATCAGTCTTCCTCTCCGCCGCAGTTCTTCTCTGTCATGTCTTCGCTTTTCGAACAAGATTATTTTTCCATTTCAGTAATGAATCCATCAGATTATCACATGACAGGGACGTAGCTCTGTTACAAAACCTTGTGGATTTATCTTTAATTCTTTTCAGTTTTAGTCATTTTAGAGCCTCAGCTTGAACTTATTTAAATGAGTGTATTTAGTTTAGTTTAATTGCTAATAATTGTGTTGTGTGTGGGCTTCTCTCCTTTTGTTTAAAACCTCTTGTTATCTTTATTATTAGTTTTAGTCATTTTAAAACTTAGTTCTAGTTAGTTACCAAGTCAACATTTATCCATTTAAAACATTTAACGTTCAACATTTAAAAGTTTTAGTAGTTTTAGTTTACGATAACAACACTGCTTACTAAGATCACTTATTTTTGTCTAATAAGTTTGTCTAAATTGCATGTGTGTTTTAGTGAGAAGGCTATCCCAGAATGCACTGTGATGAGCTCAGTGGGAAAAAAAGGCAAAATAATAATAATATATCATTAAAATACATTTTGATCTGTTTAGTTACACATCCTCCTGCTTTCTGTCTGAAATATTCAAATAATATACAAATAAAAGCGCTATACAAATAAATATGAATTGAATTGTATTGAAATTGCATTCATCGACTCTCTCTCTCTCTGTCTCAGTTGAAGAATGGACTTCTGCAGTACGTGTCTGACGCCGGAGTCGCTGGGAAGGTGGAGAGGATTGTGGGAGATGTGGTTTTGTCGGACGGTCAGTGGCACACACTGTTGCTTCAGAGAAACGGATCGTCCACCGTTCTGCGGATCGACCAGTCCAGCTCCAAAGTCATTCTGCACAACACGCAGGACTTCGGCGGGATCGACGTGCACACACTGTCTCTCGGTGGCGTCCCGGCCCGACCCACACAGCAGAAGACCAGCCCGGGTCAGTTCCCATCAGCCCACACTCTGGAGAACCTCTTATATTTATATATATTAATGCCTTAACTATCATTACAGAGCAAAACACTGCATCTCTCAATCTCCCCCTTTAGTCAATCATTTTATCCCTTAAAACTCATCTTTAATCTCCAAAATTACATATTTAAATGTTTTTTTTCTTCATGTCTTAAAATATCTTGAATGTAACTCGACACCCTTGCCTCATTTAGTATGCGCGGCTCTATGAATATGCAAATGAGCCCCGCCTCCACTCACTCACTCAGCTCAGAGATCCACTGGTTGACGATCACACGTTGATCTGATTGGTTACAAGGTAGTTTGTGACGTCAGAAACACCAGCGATTTCAAAGCGTGTGTTTGAGACTGTCTTTGGTTCACTGCAGTTTTAAGGAGGAAATACTCAGCAATGGTGTCGACTTATGAATTTACACATGGTTTGTCTTAAAGCGTATTAAAAACACCACATAGACACATAAACTACATTAAAATCTGGATTTTCACCACAGGGGGACTTTAAAAGATAATAAACACCCAATTTATACAGTGAAAATGAACACAAGTGTCATTATTATGTATTTATTCTGCAAGTAATGTAGGCTACTGTTAAATCCTGTTATCTATTTATTTCATTTTAATCATCAGAATCTAAACCGCTGATAATTCTCACTTTTGAGACTGAAATGAAGTCAAACTGGTTATTAATAAGTTGTTTAATCAGATATTGAGAGATTTAATGTCTTCTTTTACCTTCAGTTGATTTCAGCTGTTTTCTGCTCTTGTTGTTCCTCTTTCCTTCACTGACTCTGCTTGTTAGCATTAGGCGTTCATCACTAACGCTCAATCATCATTAATCTCTTAATTATATTATTAATGGTCTTACAAAAATGGTGCAGCAAGTAAATCCCACACTTCAGTGAGTTTTAGCTTAAATTATATATATTAATGCCTTAAGTATCATTACAGAGCAAAACACTTTGCTCTGCGTTGCAGTATCTCTTAAAGTCCTCCTGTAGTCAACCATTTTAAATGTAAAAAATAATGCGTATAGGTTTTAAATTGCTCTTTTATAGAATTTCAACCTCTTACTTGCCTTGAAAATTGCATTATGGCATTAAAACACCAACCAAACCAATAATCCCAGTAATATATGTACTGTAAGCATCTTACAATAAAATGTTCATATTTTAATCTGCAGAAATGACAATGACATAATTCCATGTTAATTACGAACTAAACAAATTTAGCAGTGAGAAATGTCCGACTCGCAGGCAGCGTGTGCGTCATAGTTTGGCACGGTCCTGCAGATTTTCTGCATGAATCAAAACTCTGGAGTGTTTTTCCTCTGCGAGTGAAAGTGACAGGAGAAAGTTCAGAGAAAGTGTGTGTGTTTGTGTGCTAACTAGGTTAGACAGAGGACTGCCAACAGGAAAAAATGTCTGAACTTTCCTCTGCAGGACTTGCACAGGGCAGAACTACTGTCCATTAAAAACACTTCAGACACTCACAGAGAGAAAAGACACGACGTTTAGCCTGCGATAAGACTGGAATCTTTATTAGAGCTCCAGACGGGCTGTGTAACAGGTCTCAGTGAGGTCTCGGAGGAAAGCCTCTTGAAAATCTCAACTGTTTTGCTAAAGTCTCCTTCTCAGATGTTTTTCCCTGAGAAAAAGAGCCAGTAAGTGTCTATAGTTTCTGAAGATTTCACAATGTCTCAAACTGTGCACAGATTTACTATGATTCAACAATCTAAAATTTTATTTGAACATAATCTGATCTGCTATCCACATTAATTTGATCAACTATTGGTTCATTTGTGTCCGTCTCAGAGGTTTCAGGAGCAGAAAAGATCACCTGCTATGTGGTCAAATCGAGCTGTTGGGTTGTAACCTACTTTTTTTACTGGAATAAATCAAAATATCAAATAAAATTATCTTAAGATAAACATATTTTGTGCACATAAGGTCATGCCGTTTCTGGATTCAATGGCTGAAAGAGAGAGAATGAAAAATAGAATTGGGCCAGTATGCTTTCCCCCTTTAATAAACAGAACCAAATGTTTTCGGTTTGAATGGGGCATAGATTCAATAAACATCAATTTACATTGTTGACTGTTCGTTGTTAGGCAACATGATAGTGCAGGTCTGAATCAGTGACATCAAGATTTTTCCCAGATGGCGTAGTCTTAAAAGGTTGCAGTTTTTGGCTTGCAGGATAGTTATGTTGAGGAGAAGAGTCTGTTTCTCTTCCTCCTGATGTTAAAAACGACGTTTGCTGATGTGTTTCCCAGGGGGGAATGTTGTTCTATGATGGCCTATGCTACAGCGATTCAGAAACCCAAACAAAATGTCTCCCTGTATAGCGTTAAACTAAGCAATGTCCATTTCTTCAAGTCAATCTTATTTCTTTGTCATGTTGTGGAAGCGCTAGTCTCCCGCAGAATGACTCGCAGCGGACAATCTTGTGCAATTTGCAGCGTATTTTGTCCACAAATCAAACAATTACGTCTTCAATTGGTTCCAAACGCGGCTGCTAGACTTTTAGCAGGTACTCGTAAAAAACAGCATGTAACACCAATTTTAGCCTCACTTCATTGGTTGCCTGTGCAGTACAGAACTGATCTTTAATTATTGATTTTTGTATATAAAATGTTATATTGTTATATTGTACATTGTCTCTCAGATCAGTAAATCAGATGATCCTAGACATTCCAAGGACCAGATTGAAGTTAAGGGGTGATCGGGCGTTTGCAGTAGCAGCTCCAGCGCACTGGAATAATCTACCTCTACATCTTAGACTGGCTCCTTCTTTAGGTTATTTTGAAGGGGTGGTTGATTATGATTTGACTTTTCTAACTTTAGTTAGTGTGTAATGTTGCTGTTTGCGCATAAACAACATCTGCAAAGTTACAACGCTCAAAGTTCAAAGCAAAGGGAGATATTTGCTTTTACAGAAATCGCTTTTTAAGGACTACACCACATTCCTCCCGGGTTAGTGACTTCACCAAGCCTAGAATTTACATAAACCCCGCCCCCGGGAACGCGATTTATAAATGATCATGACAGAATATGCTAATCAATGACTAGAAGATAGTTAAATCCACATCAGCTTCATAAATTCATCAACTAACCATTCAGAAATGTCCTGTTGCTTCTACATGTTGTCACTTCTTCTTGAGTCTCTCCATCTTTGTCTGACTCCAGACAAGTTTGTTTGAACATAAAAGGCTAAAAGTTTTGAAATTTTCAGTGTGTGTCTGTGTGAGGTAAATGGACATGAGCTCTTGAAGCTCCGCCCTCTGTGCTGGGAGCAGCAGCTCATTTGCATTTAAAGGGACAGACACACAAAACAGTGCGTTTTTGCTCACCCTCAAACGTGACAATTTGAACATGCTATATAAAAATATCTGTGGGGTATTTTGAGCTTAAACTTCACACACAAACTCTGGGGACATCAGAGACTTATTTTACATCTTGTGAAAAGGGCATTATACTACCCCTTTAAACGAAACCTGAAAAATACATTTACGTGAATTATCGTTTGGTTCAGTAGGCTAATTGGCAAGAGGCTCTTAACAGATGTTGCTAGTCATTGTTTGTTTGAAAGTACATTTTATTTGTGTGATTGTACAGCACATTGGTCAACACTACATTGTTTTAATTGTGCTTTATAAATAAAATAATTTTTTTGGGTCATTTAGTAGCCGTTTAGTGGCAAGTACATCAGTTCCACTTTATTTCGATAGTCCACTTTAGACATTCTTCTAACTATAAGTACCTTTGCAACTACATGTCAACTAACTCTCATTAGACTATTAGTAGAATATAGTAGGTTATGGTTAGGTGTTAGGGTCCGGGTTAGTAGAATAATTTGACTTGTAGTTGCCAAGATACTTACAGTATAGTCTGTTGGGGGAGCATCAAAATAAAGTGTTAGCAGATATTAAGCATACAGTCTACTAATACTCTAATGAGAGTTAGTTGACATGTAGTTGCAAAGTTACTTATAGTTAGTAGAATGTCTAAAGTGGACTATCGAGATAAAGTGTTACCATACATTTAAAAATATACTCTAACCATTTCTCTAATAAAAATATACTCTAACCATGAGTTAATGTTCCTCTCTTTTTTTCTAGGTTTTGATGGGTGTTACGCCTATGTGAAATATAACGGAGAGATGCTCCCCTTCAGCGGTGATCATGGGACCGTTTCCATCTCCAAGACTGATCCCTCTGTGAAGATCGGCTGTCGTGGCCCAAATCTATGCGATAGCAGTCCATGCTGGGATGGGTTGATGTGCGTGAACCAATGGTACACCTACCAGTGTGTCCCGCCGGGCGACTGCACCTCGAACCCTTGCCAACACGGTGGAAGCTGCGTTCCCGGTGTCCGTGGAGGCTTCACCTGCACATGTGAGGAGTTTTACACGGGAAGAGTGTGCGAGAGCCTGGTGGCCTGTCTGGGAGTCCGGTGTCCACAGGGAACGGAGTGCAAACTGGGAGCAAATGGAGGATTCACCTGTAGTCCAAGCGCCACCGCCGAAGAGATGGTTCTGCCAATCTGGGCGGTTCCTGCGATCGTTGGCAGCTGCGCGACCGTCTTAGCGCTGGTCGTTTTAAGTCTCATACTTTGCAACCACTGCAAGGGCCGTAAGAAAACCAAAGTGCCAAAAGATGAGAAGAAAACAGAGAAGAAGAAGAAGAAAAAGAAGAAGAAAGGTAGTGAGAATGTGGCGTTTGATGATCCGGATAACATCCCACCCTACGGAGACGACATGACGGTCCGGAAACAGCCTGAAGGAAACCCCAAACCTGATATCATTGAGCGGGAAAACCCTTACTTGATCTACGACGAAACTGATATTCCGCACAACAACGAAACCATTCCCAGCGCCCCGTGCGCAGGTCCGGAGGCCGACATGGAGCACTACGACATCGACAATGCCAGCAGCATTGCTCCATCAGATGCGGACATCATCCAACACTACAAACACTTCCGAAGCCACACTCCCAAGTTTTCCATTCAGCGCCACAGTCCTCTGGGATTTGCCCGTCAGTCGCCTCTTCCGTTGGGTGCTACTACTAGCTACACCTACCAGCCGAGCTACACCCAAGGGCTCCGCTCGACCCCGCTCAGCCATTCAGCTTGTCCTACGCCCAATCCCTTGTCCCGCCACAGCCCGGCTCCCTTTACCAAGCCATCCTCCTTCTATCGTAACACTCCCACTCGGGAACTCAACTTGGCAAGGCGTGACGGAAGCCCTCTCGACTTCCACGGCGAAGTGTGCCAACCTGGTATGTTCAACTACGCCACACGTTTGGGTCGGCGCAGCAAGAGTCCTCAAACCATGGCTGGTCACGGATCTCGTCCCGGGAGCCGCCTGAAGCAACCCATCGAGCAAATCCCATTGGAAAGCGGCCCACCTGTAGGGTTGTCCATAGAAGAGGTGGAACGCCTCAACACACCTCGACCCAGGAACCCTAGCATCTGTAGTGCGGATCACGGGCGCTCTTCATCTGAGGAAGACTGCCGTCGACCGCTCTCACGTGTCCGAAACCCTGCGGATGGCATCCCCGCTCCAGAATCCTCCTCCGAGAGCGACTCCCATGACTCCTTTACGTGCTCGGAGATGGAGTATGACCGAGAGAAACCCGTGTCCTACAGTTCTCGCATGCCTAAGCTTTCCCAGGTCAACGAATCGGACGCCGATGACGAGGACCACGGAGGGAGGCTCCGACCGAGGCGATACTCCAGTCGACGTGCCGAAGGAGGACCGGCCAGCGGTCACAACACACTCTCGGAGTATCAGCACCACACTTTACCCCACAAACTGGGCCAAGGGTCCAACAACTTTAACTGGGACAACCTACTGAACTGGGGTCCGGGGTTCACCCACTACGTGGACGTTTTTAAAGACTTAGCACTGCTACCTGAGAACTCTGCTGCTAAAGATATCGAAATGAAGAGCGGCGACGGCTCCATCACGATCCTGAACGAGGGCGAAGCCGAGCAGTACGTATGAGAAACGCATCGGAGACTGGAGTCAGGAGCTGTGATGAAACATAATACTGATTGAGATATTTGATTAAGACGAACTTAAATGCAGCAAGGCAGAGCACTGATTTTGAAAGACGTGCATCGAACACCCAACACAGAGTGTCAACACTGTCCATAGTTAAAAAATGCAAATTGACAAATCTGGGCTTTAAACTGTATTTAGTCGAGCAAGTGCGCACACTAGGGGTTGCACAGACTCGTCGTCTCATTCTGACATTCGTTCATGTGTTGGGTCTCAGTTGACAAATTGTGTAAGATGCAAAGGTGCATTTCAGTTTATTTGCATGCCATTATCTTTGTACAGTATTGGCCAATTGTTTTTGTAATTTAGCTTAATAAAGTCAACCTAGAGCACTTTGCGCATTGTGAGTGAACCCCACTTGGTGCTGTGTACAACTGAGATTATCTAAACGTTGCATTTTCCATGCTGTATTGTGAGTCATTTATGTTAAGGTAAACGGTGATCATCTGACGAGTAAATGAATAGCTGTGCAACCCCTAGTATAAAACACACACACACAGCCTGGAAGAGGAAGACACTACCACAGACATACATATTAAATCAATCAGTTCTGGTCCGTCTGTCTGTCTGTTCCGACTGAGATCAGAATGCACAAATAAAGTTGGTCATAATGAGGGGTCGTTGTGACCCTCAGTGACTCTGGGCTCCGTCCAATTGGCTGATTTTCCTGTGTGTTAGTGCCTCGACCTCTAGGAATCAGATCCATGAGCTCGGTGTGAAGAGCAGGGCCATATTTGGCTCCGGTTCTTCGTGCTCCGGCCAAAAGAGAAAGAAAAGCTCTGGAACCGTCCGCCAAGAACGGGTGTTTCTCATCCTGAATAACTGGCTGCCGTCTAAAACAACACAACCTCCAGATATGAGATTAATCAGGCCTCTGCCTTCTGGATATTTGAGGATTTACGTTTGGGAGCACGGACACTATGACTTTCTATGGTTGTTTGTATTGGTGTATTGCAGGATTCGTACAAACACACTTGACCCGTCTAACGCAATGCCCATCTGCTACGAGACTATGAACATGTGTACATTTTGTATTAATAAGGAAGCTCTTTGGAAGTCAATGTTCTCTGTTGATATGTGTTTTTTTTTTGTTGTTGTTTTATTTTGCTCTATGTTTTTAAAAATGTACTGTTTCTACTTTTTTACTGGTTATTAACTTAAAGGTTCATCAGCGTTTTTATGGATATTTTTCATATGCTGGAAATGAGGTTCTTACTTTCAGCGGAAGATTGAACTTCTTATTTTTTACATTTGTTACTTATGTAACATCAGTATTTTCCACTATTTTGATAAAACTATAACATAATGTCTGATTTATACATGTAAAAGCCAATAACAGAATAAAAAAAAATATTTATTTAAAAATACTCAGTTTTCATTTCAGTTTTGATGTGATGAGACTAAACTGACTAAAATCAGGATGAATTGAAGGTTGAAATTCAAGGAATTTAGTCATGAACCGCTCCTTTTGTGGACAGAAATGAATCTGTATGAATTGAATTAAACATTTGAGGGTTTGGACGAAATGAAGCCCTGATGCAGGACAGAAAAACACAAGCGTGACTTAAAAACTTAGTATATGGTCGCACAATCTAGGCCTATGTGGTTTGAACAACATTAGTTCAACAATACAAGATTTTCATTAAAGATATGAGTAATAACTTCTGCTGATTAATCCATTTTAGGGATTTTAAAATAGTCTTTGTTAAAGAATCATTAGAAGCCAATCAGCTATAAGGAGAATCATAACATTTCAAATTTTGAGTTTAAGCCAAAATTTTAGCAAATTGAACAAAAAGACAAAGACTGTGATCTTAATGGCTTTAGTGACTACAATCCCAAAGAACTACAATCCCATTCCAAGCATTGCAAACAGGCAGCATAATTGATTTAAAAACGACTGAGAATATAAAACTACTCGTTTGCGAACGTCGATTGTATGTATGAAAACATATTTTAAGTTTATAGAAAATATGCATATGTATATACAAGCGTTTCAGTATTTTGAGCGCGTTGAGAGATCGACATTCGACATTAAATTCACAGTTCTTCACGGACGTGGGCGGAGTTAAAGAGCTATTTTGGAGCGTGTTGCTCTTGGTGTAATTTTCCGTACGGCATTATGGGTATAGTTGTTTTTCACCACGAATTCTGCTTTTAAACATGTTTATATTAAATATAAGTTGAAATGGTGTGGGCTAACAGCTTCAGCAGAATCAAACACCATCAGTTAACATCCTCTTAGCTCACAGTAGGGCTGTCTTTAAAGGTTTATGAGTTATCCTTCAAAATCAATAGAGTTTTTACTTCCGGAACCGGTGACAAAATGGATTTTTCCCCAAAATAGAGAAATTCAGTTTTAACACTTTTTGGCGATTAAGAAATGTGATGCATGTTAAAGCTGATAGTTCTGATTGTAGAAAGTGATTAAAAGCTCCTGAACGCTGCATGCGCTCCTGAGGGGTTTAGTTTACAACAGTAACACACAGATGAATTCACACAAACTTACAGGAAATCACTGTGAATAAACAATCACACATTCCAGAAACCAGTGTCACATCCACGCCAAAGCTGCGGTTTCCAGTGTAATCGGGCTACTTTAAAACTGTAGCGGCGGGTGCATATTTTTCTGTGGTCTGAAGATTTAACAATCATGAATTTGATCAAATTTTATGTGTGTTGGATGGAAAATATATTCATATCCTCCAACGTATGATTTCAATTCAAAGTGTAACGATCATTTGAATCTGTTTCATGCTGGTCACATCGGTTCTCTTCAACGCTCTGAATTTAGTTTTAACACTGCGATTTTAATACTTCTGCAACATAAAAATGAATCATTTAGAGTCACTTAAAGCATCAATCAGACCTAAAACCCCTCTTCTGTAATGTCAGACATCATAAAAGCGTGTTGCTCATGAAGTGTGTGAACCTTATAAAAACGTCCCTTCAGAAGCAATAACCCGGTCGAGTTTACGAAGTCAAAAGGTAAATGTGTGTGTGTTCATCAGACGTTTTTACGAGAGAATCTTTCAGGATGGTTTCAGAAAGTTATCTGACACTGTTTTGCACACACCCTGGATTCTCTCTGGAACGTTGTGAAGTCTTTATCCGTCTGATTCCCACAATCTGCCTGACAATTCCCGTTCCAAACTCGACTCGTCCTCTGCTCTCTGTCCGTGTGTGTGTGTGTGTGTGTGTGTGTGTGTGTGTGTGTGTGTGTGAGGACGTTTGGGTCAGACGTGTGGTGTGTAATCAGACGCTTCTGAGGACCAAACACTCCCTCCATCGGGGTTCAAGAGACACCTTTAATCTTAATCTTAATTTTAATTTTTCAAAGTTTTCAGAAATTATGAAATAATTATTTCATGTTTAACGGGTAATTTAAAATTTTCTAGTGATAAACTATTATCACGAGCTGCTTAATTCATAAAATCAGAAAAGGAAGTCACTTCCACACTTTTATGAAACAAATGGCCACAAGACCAATGACATCATCTGATGTCGAACCAGCCTCTGAAATGTTGGAAATGACAGAATCATCAGTAAATAATGACTTGGATTTGCATAAAGCGCATATGATTTCAGAGGGCATAGACCGTGCATTACATGAACTGATCAAATGTAATTCAATAAAGGCTGCTTTGTATAAAAGCATCATAATACATAAATATGAATGCATGATCTCACTCAGTTATATGAGGGAAACCAACAAACTTTTATAATAACTGAAACAAAGTCAAATCAGACTTTAACAAAAGGCTGGAATTATTACCATGTTTACCGCAGTGAGGAAAAGTCTGTGGTTTCTCAATATGAGCAACACATTAATCATAAGAGATTTAGAGGCAAATGTCAAAGCAAAGGCCTCCAAGTGCAAAGCATTCTGGGTAATGTAGAATGACATCTCACAGTGACTCACTTCCATAGAAAGTTTTCAGCTAAGATTTTTCATCACAACACGTCGAACACACAATCACAGTGACAAAAATAACTCAAATAATATACCAGCCATTAAAATATTGAATATTGAATATTGAAATATTTATTTAACATTAAATCAAATAATTTAAATAGAATATTTATAAAATATATTTATATATTATAAATATTAAATATATTGTAAATATGCATAATGTATACTGTGTTATGTATTTAAAAGAATATATATATACACATATATATATATACATACACACCTCATATTATGTTTCCCATCGGCTGGGTATTTAGAATAAGAATTGAATTAATAATATATATGCTAATTCAATATTTTACATATTACGTTTAATATTCAGAATAAGAATTTAAATACTAATATATATGCTAGTAATATATTTAATATATTATGTTTAACATTCAATATATATTATGTATTAAATTTATTTACATTTATATAATATATATATTAAAGAAAACTATTAAACTATTTTAAGGTGACGTAGTTATACAAATAAGTGAGTAATATTAATGAACTACATCTACATGTTCTTACTACAGAGTTACGGCTAGGGTTTGGTTTATTCGCTATTTGTAATTGTGCATAATTTACGACACTGTAAAAAAATATTTTGTGACAACATATGCTTTTACATTGCTTTAACTCATCAAAATAAGTTAAAGGATTAGTTCACCTCAAAATGAAAATTTCCTGATAATTTACTCACCCCAATGCCATCCAAGATGTCCATGTCTTTCTTTCTTAAGTGGAAAAGAATTTTTTGTTTTTGAGGAAAACATTCCAGGATTATTCTCCACACACTTGCCTTCAACGGTCACCAAATTGTTGAAGTCCAAATCATTGCGGTTTTAAAGGACTCTGCCCGATCCCAGCTGATGAACAGGGTCTTATCTAGCGAAACCATCGCTCATATCCTAAATAAAATACAAATGTATATACTTTTTACACGCTGGACGTAGGCGGAAGTACTGCCTCATTGTTTACAAAGCAAATGAAAAACTCCATCTCATTTTCTCCTCCACCTTCAAAATCGTCCGACATAATTTTTTTTTTCTTGTTAAAGGGCATTTGTATTAGTCTTCGCACGTTCGCTTTGTAAACAATGGGGCGGCACTTCCGCCTACGTCCAGCGTGACCTTTCCGACGTGATGACGTAACGCCCGGTGCGTCGCACACCAGCACAAGACGAACAATTGTTGTTACTTACATTTCAGAAATTCCACTGATAATCCATCACTTTGCTGGGCAGAGTGGCAACATGTGGGTTCACTGCAACCTGTTTCTTCTGTACCATTTGCCCTGTCGTTTTAGATGGCAATTTTCCTCTCGACTTCTTTGTTCCTCTTTCCGGATTAATACATACAAAGCGCCTAAAGGGTCAGGAAACAGACAATATGTAATTAAAATTAAAATTACTTGTAATCATGTTTTTGAAATTGGACCATATTAGAGCAGTGTTTCTCAACTCCAGTCATGAGGACCTCCCAGGAAGTTTTATATGTCCACTAATTAAAACACCTGATTTAACTCATTAGCTTGCTAGTGTTAAAGAGGGAGACATCTAAATCATTCGCCCTAAAAATTCTCTCTTCTCGAAATTGAGAAACATTGGGCCCTATAACGATCTGAAACGCAAGTATCAAGCGCAAAGCGCAAGTAATTTTGTGTTGCTATTATTCCGGCGGGATAAATGACTCTTGCGCCAGGCGCAAATCTAAAAGGGGTTGGTCTGAAGTAGCTTCATTATTCATAGGTGTGGTTTGGGCGTAACGTGAAATAAACCAATCAGAGCGACATCTCACATTCCCTTTAAGAGCAGATGCGCTTTTTCCATAGCGGATTGCTATTATAACGGCGGATTTGCCAGACGCACGCCAGGAGCGGTTCACAGCCAAGGAGAGCAACGCCCTCGTCACGGCCGTAAAAGAGAGAAGTGACATTGGGGATGGAGAAACACACCCAAATTAACTTCGGTTAAACAGGCGTATGATAATTTGGGTAAATGTGTAAGCTAGATGTATGCTTTTATAATAAATAGTCTATCTATCTATCTATCTATCTATCTATCTATCTATCTATCTATCTATCGTAATAATGTATGATTTGCAAAAATGAAAACTGCTGCTTCTGTGTAGATGAGAGAATCAAAGTGTATGCGTGTTGTGCACACGCTACATTGATTATGGCCAAGCATGCGCCCTTAAAATAGCATATGAATAACATGCGCAACGCGCCACTGTCTTTAAACTATTTTTTCCTGGTTAGTGGCGCAATTGTTTTCTAAACCTGCAAAATAGCAAGAAGGAACGTTTGCGCCGGAACACGCCTCCTCTTTGCGCTGAACCGCCCCCGGGAGCGCAAGTGTATTTCCTAACTTACCGACGTGCGTCTGTGGAGGGAAAAGTCAGCTTTGCGCGGGTGCAAAATAGGAATGATACATGCGTCGGTGTACAAAGTCACTTGCGCTGGGTGCAAGATAGGGCCCTATGTGTTAAAGGCCTCAACAGATAATATCTATATAAGGCAAGTTCTGATATTGAATACATGTGTAAAATGCAGGTACTGAGGTTGTTAAGAATTCAATCATTACCTTTGAATGAACTCCAAGGTACAGACTGCCTCCTCCTGACTGAATATGTAATATGCTGTGAACAGTATAGCAAGGCCAGACAGGAAGCTGGGCTGAAAGCCCTCCTCACACACAACTTGGACTTCCAGTGTCCTTGTCAAAGTGTCTCCTAAAACAATACAAAATGTGACAATAGTTATTTTTAACTATACCATTTTTATTTTTCAGCTTTTTACATTTAAACTATATTTTAGTATTCAGAGTGAAGGAACTCTTTCTTTTAAGTAAAGTTAACAACGACATTACAAACAAACAATAAGCAAATTTCACACACAGCGTAGGCTACAGCTAAACAAACACATTCGTAGGCCTAACGTTACTGAAATGTAAGCCAACTAGAGATTTTTACACCGGCATATTAAACGTGCAACAATACTGGTAACTTATTACAGCATTATTCAAAATGTAGGCTATATGACACACATCCTCCGTGAGTCTGACGCAAGGCCGTTTTCATTTCGGCGCCCATTTGAACAGATTACTTGATTTTGATTTGATTTACCATAAAATAAATCACGACGAAGTGTGCTGATCAACACGAAGCTCGTGTTTAATACCGACTGTTGTCATTAAAGCATGTAATTCTTAACATAGGAGCCCATAGATTTTTTGCTTAAGCGCCGGGGTGAGATGTGTAAAATACTACCGCGCCCGCGCTGCTGAAGCCTCCTTCGAGCCCCGCGGTCGGAGAATGCGTGACCCGGTGTACCAATTGCGTACCAATATGAACCGCGAATATAACGTTACTTTCATAGTCTACGAGTTAACAAACATGAAAAATAAGAAACTGAAATAATAAGTCACTTACCACAGAGTTGTGAAGCACTCCTCTTGCGCTACCCGAGAGTCGACGACACGACCGTTGACGATCACAATGCCTCTGAAGATTTGAAATTTACAGCAATATTCTGTATTTGAATTAAACCGCCTAGCGACCCCAGAATGCATTGCAATTTACAGCAATATGCTGTATTATTAGAAAACAGCCAGCTGCTGTAAAATAATGCTGTAATTTTTAAGTCCATTGTGTGGAGAAAAATCCTGAAATGTTTTCCTCAAAAAACTTAATTTCTTTTCCACTGAAGAAAGAAAGACATCTTGGATGGCTAATCCTTTAATCAATTTTCAACTTTTTTTTAAAAGTTGGACTTGAACCTTGTATAGCCTGTTTATTGTTATTTAAGTTGAAATGACTTAAACATCCGAGTTGACTGTACTTAAAAATTAAAGGCAGCAACTTGTGTGTTTTTTTACAGTGTATTAGTGAGTACATCAAGCGTAGCGTTAGTTCTGGCAGGTCACGTTAGTCAAGCTCGCATCAGCTGACTATCAGCTGATCCACATCTACCTATAGGAATACGACGCCTATCACCGTATACATATATAAGCTGCTTCAGTATTATCCGCAACTATCACGTTTCTCAGGAGCGAATTACCCTCCTCCATCCCCAGCTCCACTCGTCAGTCAGGATTTGGCATTCTGATTCCCTTCGAATCAGAATAAATTCTCGAATTATGTCGTACTTTAAAATCTTGAATTAATGATATCTGCAATAATGTTGGTTCTGTTCTGTTTACTCCAAGGGGGGTTATTGCTGCTCTCCTGCTCTTATCCATGCTAGGCTGCATGGATGCGCAGGGAGTTCTCGCCCAGAACGGAACCATACCGCCAATCCAAATTGTATGCTAATTGTCAATCATATATGACGATAGTGGTCCTGACAGAAATGTAGTGAGGTGTAAGTACATCACCTTTAAATAAAGTGTTTCTCAGAGAGCGTCTCGTGTGCTTGTGCTGATAACAGTGCTGGAGTCGGGTCTGAGAACAGGCTCTCCTTCATGAGCTCATGCTGCTAAAACAAGCAGAAGAATCACACGTTCCTCACACACTAAACCTCTCGGAGAATCCTCGCATCCTGGCAGCCGCTTTACACAACATTAATTTACACAATAACATTGATTAGCTAATTGTGCGTCTGTGTCGTGAGTGGCGTGTTTAGCCGCGGGCTTTTTCCCATGCTCTCCTCTTTTCTCCTCTCCTTTCTCCTCTCTCGCTCATTCATCTGTCACCGCTCAAAGGTTTGCTCTTCATGCTAATTGTCCCTCAATAGGATCGTCTCCTCCCACTGCCATAAAGCAGCTCACACACACACACACACACACACACACACACACACACACACACACACACACACACACACACACACACACACACACACACACACACACACACGCATACACGCATACACACACACCTCAAGCTCACAAGCTGTTCTAAGAACATTTTGCTAATATTCTCATTAGGTTATAAAAACTTTATTTCTCAATGTTCTGGGAACGCTTCAAAGTTTATTAAAAATGTTTTGCAAACATTATGGGAACGTTATACTTTTGAATGTTCTCTGAACGTTCTGAAACTAGTGGTAACATTAAAAACACGTTTGACCGTTTTAATTCTGCACATAATGCTGTATTATAAAGCGATCTGAGGAGATTAGGAGAAATGCGGCTTTACAGAGATCAACAGCTCTGAGCTGAGATATGAACAAAACGCTATTGGCTGTTTTGTGAAAAAAGGGGAGGAGCTTCTCGATATGCCCCGCCCCCTGCAAATTACAACATTCTGAACAATGCTGTGCATTTCAAGGCACTTCAGTGGGACTTTAAAATATATTTAATGGCAAAAAACAAACTATTGACTGATATAACAGCTAGTAATATACCAACTTACTAAATTACTAAATTCTTTTTTGAACTTTAACAATATCCTGACCAACCACAAAAAAAAAAAAACTCAAACGGTAAAGAAAAACACATGATTAGCAGATTTTCCACAATCTGAGGAAAATATTAATAGTAAAAGTATCCCATTAGATTTATTAGTTTTTCACTGTATATAATGGGAACTTTCTGTTAACAAATTAAAAGGTTTTATCATTTAAACGTTACAATGTAGCAGAAACAAGCTATATAGTAGGCCTATATTAATCTTATTTATATTATTCTTATTTTTTTGCAAGATATGGGTTCGCAAACAATCTTTCAGTGTAAATATATGGTTGTAAGAGACTTTAAGTGTGTGTGTGTGACAGTAGTGTATATGTGTGCATGTATGAGAGAGAAACGACATCTGTGTGAAGTTACAGCATCTCTAACACACCGTGACGCTCGCTGATAAAGCCCTTCAGAAGACACACACACACACACACACACACACACTTCACTTTACTGGCTGAAGGACACTCGAGGACTCCTGTAACTGTGTTAACTGTGCTGTTAAAGAGAGAGAGAGAGAGAGAGAGAGAGAGAGAGAGAGAGAGAGAGAGAGAGAGACTTGACTTTAAGATTGCTTTATTTACAAAAGCTCAAAAAAAGCAGCTAGAAAGAAGAACAATAGATTTAAAAACAGAGTCGTGAAATAGCATCTTAGAAACGCAAACATTCGTTTCTAAAACAAAGAGAGGGAGAGAGAGAGAGATAGAGAGAGAGAGAGGAAGAGAGAGAGGGAGAGAGAGAGGGAGAGAGAGAGAGAGAGAGAGAGAGACAGAGAGAATGATAGAGAATGATAGAGAGAGAGAGAGAGAGAGAGAGAGAGAGAGAGAGAGAGAGAGAAGAGAGAGAGAGAGAGAGAGAGAGGAAGAGAGAGAGGGAGAGAGAGAGAGAGAGAGAATGATAGAGAGAGAGACAGAGAGAATGATAGAGAGAGGGAGAGAGAGAGAGAGAGAGAGAATGATAGAGAGAGAGACAGAGAGAATGATAGAGAGAGAGAGAGAGAGAGAGAGACAGAGAGAATGATAGAGAGAGAGAGAGAGAGAGAGAGAGAGAGGAAGAGAGAGAGGGAGAGAGAGAGAGAGAGAGAGAGAGGAAGAGAGAGAGGGAGAGAGACAGAGAGAATGATAGAGAATGATAGAGAGAGAGAGAGAGAGAGAGAGAGAGCTTTTGATCACAGACTGTAGAGAGAAAAACACATCCACAATTCAAATGCATAAATAAAAAGTTTAATTAGCATAAATTGCTTCCATATTGTTGCTATTTTTGTGTCGTTTTCATTTTTAGAATCGTGTGTGTTCATGAATCTGAACATTATTAGCTTCATGTTTGTTTA
>NW_028118338.1:0-65000 GCF_965113295.1 Leuciscus leuciscus | reverse complement strand
AAAAAATAAAATAAAAATGTATTCATGTAATTTAAAGTACTGGCTAGATGTATTGGTGCTCTGTGCTGGAATAAAGTTTTGAAAGAGTAATACAGAGTGATGTGTTTATTTCAAAGTGAATTTATTCTTTTCAGATTAAATAATTGTTAGTTTATTTTACAGTTCTTTAAAGTAGGTAATGCAAAACCCTAATAAGAAAAACTGGTAACTCCTTTAGTGTTGTTTTTTATTTGTAAATAGGTGTTCCATCAACACCAGGATGGTGTAAAATTTGACTCCTATAAGGTTGAGAAGATTGTCATTTCCATTTTTTTAAAGTGTTAGGTCAACACCAGAACAGTGTAGGAGTTTAACTCTGCCAGTGTTTGCTACAAAGCTGCACCCAGCTCTGTAACAGTGTTGTTGTTCTCTGCATTGGTGTTAAAATTTTACTCTCTTAGTGTTCATATTGTTACACTGTGTCGGTGTTGCGAGAGGCAACACTTTTGAAAGTGTTGAACTAACACTTTGTGGGTGGTTCCCATATATACACTTTCAAAGTGTTGAAATTAACTCTATTGGTGTTGATTTCCGGATTTCAAATTTACTGTGATCAAATTATGTACTACATATTACAGCATTGTTTCAATACAAGACATACCAATGGACTCACGCACATTTCTTTCTTCTTTGGGCACCAGATGTTCCTTCCTCACCCGAAACAAAGGACTTATTCGATTAGCTTGCGTTGATATAGGACTGGTCTTCCTTCTCCGCTGTAAAATAAGAAAGTCTCGACTTACTCTATGTGCAATAACTATTGTTCTTGAAACATAAATTAAGACAGTTATAAATAAGTTAATTTACCATACGATTCAGGAGAGAACATTTGATGAGTAAATACTGATTGCAATATTCTAAAAAATAAATAAGCAAACTTAAGAACAATTCAAATCCCCTAACATAGGGGTTTATATAAACTGATATTCTAATATAAGTAAGAAGAATTTAATAGCAGGGACTGTATCAATTTTCTTTAAGGATTTACAAAATAAAGAAAAGTCATTTTTTAATGCATTCACATTTGGAAGAGATTTTGTGAAACGACATTTGTGGATATAGAATTTAACAAACAGTATAATATTATTTATCAAATATTCAACTTTTTTATTTTTCATTAAAAGTCCATATTTGATCCCATTCCAGGAAAAAAAATCAGATCGTGACGTAACTCTTTGATAGCGAGAAAGTTAACCTGCGCATGCGCGGCCCCGCCCACTAAATCCAGCGGGGTGAAGCTGGAGCTCCAGCGAGGGGAGGAGCTGGAGCTCTAGCTCCTCCCATTTGGCACTGCAGAGTACATATATATATATATATATATATATACACAGTACCAGTCAAAAGTTTGGAAATGTTACTATTTAATGTTTTTGAAAGAAGTCTCTTATGCTCATCAAGCCTGCAGTTAAAAAAAAAAAAACTGTAATATGAAATATTATTACAATTTAAAATAATGGTTCTCTTTTTTAATATACTTTAAAATGTAATTTATTTTTGTGATGCAAAGCTGAATTTTCATCAGCAAGTACTCCAGTCTTTGGTGTCTTATGATCCTTCAGAAATCATTCTAATATGCTGATTTATGATCAATGTTGGAAACAGTTGTGCTGCTTAATATTTTTTTTTATAACCCGAGATACTTTTTTCAGGATTATTTGATGAATAAAAAGTTAAAAAGAACTGTATTTATTTAGAATAGAAATCTTTTGTAACAATATACACTACCGTTCAAAAGTTTGGTAACAATAATTTTTTTTTTTAAAGAAATTAGTACTTTAATTCAACAAGGATGCGTTAAATTCACTGTAAAAAGGTTTTCAAGCAGTACTTCATCCAATTAATAATTTGTCTTTCAATTCAGTTTACCATTATTTGTTTTATTTTTCAAATAATATTTTTTTCGTTCAAAACATAGTTAAATATAAATATTTTTCATTAAGAGCTCAAATAAGAAATATTTGTTTCGACGAATGTACAATTTCAAGGTTACACACAGGATTGCGCATGGGCATTAAACACAAATCTTCTCGACGACAACGACCACGTCAGCAGCAGACCGCTGTAACCGCTCTTCTACGTTCCGTGGATCACTTTGCTGCTCCAGAGAGAATCAGATTTCATCGCGGATAAACTGAAGTAAGTGAAACAAACAACCATTTAAATGTGCTGCTGTATATTTAGAAGCCTGTACAAGACATGTTGCTCTGCCGAATTTATCTGTTAGATATCGTTATGTAACTTACGTTAGTTTAAAAATGTGTTAGCTAGCTTAGTTTACACTTGGCAAGTTAACGTTAATGTGTCGACGTTAATCAATTCCTGACCGATTACAAAAGGGAACATAACGTATACGTTTACCCCTGGCTTATTTTGATTTTACAATGGTAATTAACGTGAACGTTTAATCATTGAACATAACGTTATCTCGATGCAGCGTCATAAGAACGACGTTCTCTGGTTAAAACCATAGAAACCTGATCAACAATTAAGGAGCTGAAGTTAACTTACATGTAAAAGGACTGACGTTCACTTGTGATTAATGGTAACGTTATCTAACACGTATGACTGTCGACACTCACAATGGTCATTTAATTATGGATTGTATGCATAGAAGTATTGCTGCATTGGCGCCAATCGGTTGATGTCGGTTGGTTTTCAAAAAAGTGTAGTAGCAGCTAGAGGACACTGGGGGGGGCAGACATTTTTTCGTGGCGTTAGTAATAGGATTGACACACTATTGAATCATATATTATAATAATTATTATATCAACTGATTACGTATATTGTGCTAAAATTTGTTGACCATAATGTACCCTCATGCCAAATTTGTACTATCTTGATGCAGGATACTGACACCGATACAAAGAGCACTGAAATATCTCATCCATATGGGAGAAACAGTGGAGGACCTCATCAAAGATTTCCTGGTAAGGAAAGATTACTTTAGAGATGTGAAAATGCTAGATATGGCTGTCCACTTCAAAATTAGCCATCAGACTATGTTCAGATATATGTCTGATAACAGTCTGAAGGCTAATTTCAAATATAGAAACAATTACTTTCAGCTAAAATCAGAGTCCCATGTGCTGGAAAGTTTGTGCAACTTATATTTATATGTCAACAACAAATTGGAGTAAATTTTATAATTAGTTAGAAGTATTAGTATTATGTAAACTAATTTGGGGGGAAACCCAAGCTGTATTGATTCCTTATTCTTTTTTTCTTTTTCTTTTCTCCTTCCTAAATTCTTTTCCAGGTGTTGGAGAAGGAAGAGGCTGAAAACACTCTTCAGAAGAAAACATGGAAATCTTTGTCATCAGAGATGCACAAGCTGTATACCCACAAACATTGGAATCATACTTGAGGGTCAAGAGGTTCTGAGGGACTTGCTGTCTGTCGCAAATGTTGAAAAAGTTGAAAATCTGACACGAAATTGTGGATGTGTGGAAGTAATGTATATAAAAATTTAATAAATATCGATTTAATGAAAATTATGTGTCTTTTTTTTATTTGATTTTGGACAAGATTAATTAATGTTCCTTAATGGGAAATATGTTTTATTGAATCCATATCTTTTTGTTTGTTTAAAATAAATAATTTCTATTAACTTGTATTTTTAAAAATGAGAAATAATTGTATTATTAAATCAATATCTATTTAATTGGAGAAAACAAATAATTTCTAATACATATTTATTAAATGAGAATTTTTGTTTTGATTAAATCTATATATTTTTGTTTAGATCAAAAATAGAATTTAAATTAATTGATTTTTTTCAACAAGAAAAATATGCTTTGTGCCAAGTTTTATAAAATAGTTTTCATAGACATAGAAAATATTGGTAAGGGCAAGTTATTTATTTTTCATTGGCTCAAGTTATAAAATATAGATGTGAACCATTACCCTAAAATTTTTTAATTGGATGAATGAAAATATTTTTTCAGTGTTGATAAAAGGTGATGGTAACGATTTATATTGTTAGAAATGTTTTTATTTTGAATAAATGCTGTTTTAATGAATAAATGCTGTTAACGTTTTACTCATCAGTGAATCCTGAAAAAAGTATTCCAAAAAAATATATTAAACAGCACAACTGTTTCCATCATTGATAATAACTGAGTATCAAATCATCATATTAGAATGATTTCTGAAGGATCATAAGACACCAAAGACTGGAGTACTTGCTGATGAAAATTCAGCTTTGCATCACAAAAATAAATTACATTTTAAAATATATTAAGAAAGAGAACCATTATTTTAAATTGTAATAATATTTCATAATATTACTGTTTTTTGTTTTGTTTTGTTTTTTAACTGCAGGCTTGATGAACATAAGAGACTTCTTTCAAAAACATTAAAAATAGTAATGTTTCCAAACTTTTGACTGGTACTGTATATATATATATATATATATATATATATATATATATATATATATATATATATATATATATATATATATTTATTTATATATATATATATATATATATATTATGGCAAAAGAGAGCAAGCAAGCCTTGTGTTGTTCCCTGCCCACGTTATATCACGGGTGGGGAGGACACACATTTCAGCTTTGTGTTGCTTGTTTGGGAGTGGAGCATGCCAACAGTCAGTTCTCGAGGGGACTGACTGTGAGCATTGCGAGGAGCTGTCCGTGAGGACGCTCCGCTCCCGCCGGCCATTCTTCGATGAGGACGGTTCGGCGCGCGCTCCCCGAGGCGCGGGTCCCGCTGCTGCCGAGGCACGGCGTCGACGCGCATCTTGGGGATCGCAAATGGATCGAACAGCGGGGTTTGAGACGGGCCCCGCCCTATATCTGCCTTTAAACGCTCTGCGGTTTCTCCTCCCCGGGATGAGGCACTCATGCTGCGATTTCCAGTTCCGAGGAATTGGTATCGTTAGTGTTTTTGTTAAGAGAACAAAACAATTACAAATATAAAGAATAAAGCAGATGTTTATGAATAAATAAATAAACAAGTCAGCTCATAACTCTGTTGAATAAAGAGGAGCTTTTAAAAGGAGGTTTTATCTAGTGCTGTTGCCAAATAAATATTACTGGCCAGCCGGTTATTATGAGAGTGAAAATATAAGTAAAACTCTATATCTCAGCCTCCTCGTCGGGCAATGCCGTTTTTTCCCTATCTCCACACTGAGGTGTCGAGATCGTGGAATAAACCGGTTTCTATTTATGCGTTTAGTCCCCAAACTTCTACTATAGTAATGTTATGGGTTATGTTAAGCACTAAATGGTTTAGCTCCCCAGTACTTGAGCGAGCTCTTAACGCATTATAGTCCTTCACGTCTATTGCGATCTCAAAATACCGGCCAGTTAACCAAAATACAATAAAATATATCCAATAAAATATAGATTTTAAAGTTAAATAACCAAAATACTATGTTTGATAGTTATACTTATAATTTTGTTTCTATTACATGCAGTTCTAACTTGAGCTGTACGTTCACACCGCCGCCGACTTGAGCTTCCAAAGTTACCGGAAGTCATTCATTCATTTTCAATGGAAGCTGGCTTCTCTCCTCTCTCAGCTGCAAGGAGCGGCAAATCCATTGGCGTCGCGTTTTGGGCGTCAATCAGAAAGTTGAAAGTAGCTCAACTTTATGGTAATGAGCTATGACGCGGTTCAGCGGCAAGCAGCGGCAAAACGTCAGAAACCAATCAGAATATAGACGTCCTTCGCGATGGCTGATTCCGGAGAAACATACGATGTAAACTTTCGTTCCTACCAAAACATTAGTTCCGAGAAAATGGAGGAGAAGTTGATCATTATCGGATTAATTGCACAGTTTAACCATAGAGTGAAAGTTTACCATTTGCATGTGTTTTTTTAGTCCTGTCAGATTAACAGGGCGCGCTTGACAGGGCATATAAGAACGAGCAGAGAGAGAGAGAGAGAGAGAGCCCCGGACGCGCGCGCGCACTCACTATTAATGATAATAATAATAGCTAATTATTATTTTTTCCCGACCAAATGTGACCAAAACGGTTATAAAAATGCTGTCGTTATAACAAGTGAATTTATTCTTTTCAGATTAAATAATTGTTAGTTTATTTTACAGTTCTTTAAAGTAGGTAATGCAAAACCCTAATAAGAAAAACTGGTAACTCCTTTAGTGTTTTTTATTTGTAAATAGGTGTTCCATCAACACCAGGATGGTGTAAAATTTGACTCCTATAAGGTTGAGAAGATTGTCATTTCCATTTTTTTAAAGTGTTAGGTCAACACCAGAACAGTGTAGAAGTTTAACTCTGCCAGTGTTTGCTACAAAGCTGCACCCAGCTCTGTAACAGTGTTGTTGTTCTCTGCATTGGTGTTAAAATTTTACTCTCTTAGTGTTCATATTGTTACACTGTGTCGGTGTTGCGAGAGGCAACACTTTTGAAAGTGTTGAACTAACACTTTGTGGGTGGTTCCCATATATACACTTTCAAAGTGTTGAAATTAACTCTATTGGTGTTGATTTCCGGATTTCAAATTTACTGTGATCAAATTATGTACTACATATTACAGCATTGTTTCAATACAAGACATACCAATGGACTCACGCACCTTTCTGTCTTCTTTGGGCACCAGATGTTCCTTCCTCACCCGAAACAAAGGACTTATTCGATTAGCTTGCGTTGATATAGGACTGGTCTTCCTTCTCTGCTGTAAAACAAGAAAGTCTCGACTTACTCTATGTGCAATAACTATTGTTCTTGAAACATAACTTAAGACAGTTATAAATAAGTTAATTTACCATACGATTCAGGAGAGAACATTTGATGAGTAAATACTGATTGCAATATTCTAAAAAATAAATAAGCAAACTTAAGAACAATTCAAATTCCCTAACATAGGGGTTTATATAAACTGATATTCTAATATAAGTAAGAAGAATTTAATAGCAGGGACTGTATCAATTTTCTTTAAGGATTAACAAAATAAAGAAAAGTCATTTTTTTATGCATTCACATTTGGAAGAGATTTTGTGAAACGACATTTGTGGATATAGAATTTAACAAACAGTATAATATTATTTATCAAATATTCAACTTTTTTATTTTTCATTAAAAGTCCATATTTGATCCCATTCCAGGAAAAAAAATCAGATCGTGACGTAATTCTTTGATAGCGAGAAAGTTAACCTGCGCATGCGCGGCCCCGCCCACTAAATCCAGCGGGGTGAAGCTGGAGCTCCAGCGAGGGGAGGAGCCATTTGGGGTGAGTATTCCGACACAGTGTAACAATATGAACACTAAGAGAGTAAAATTTTAACACCAATGCAGAGAACAACAACCCTGTTACAGAGCTGGGTGCAGCTTTGTAGCAAACACTGGCAGAGTTAAACTTCTACACTGTTCTGGTGTTGACCTAACACTTTAAAAAAATGGAAATGACAATCTTCTCAACCTATTGTTCTCCAAAACGGTTATAAAAATGCTGTCGTTATAACATTTCATGGTGTGACACAGACTTCAGAGCGGCCAAAGCGTCAACAAGCTTCCCCGTACTTTTTGACAAGCGTCCTTGACAGGGCGGCCAGAGCTTCTTTGCAGCTCAAGTCGGCGGCGGTGTGAACGTACAGTTAGCTCTCCAGTTAGAATATTGGCTTCTTACTGACCCTTTAAAGGGATACTCCACCGAAAAATGAAAATTCTGGCATCATATACTCACCCTCATGTTGTTTCAAACCTGTATGAATTTCTTTCTTTTGCTGAACAGAAAGGAAGATATCTAGAAGAATGTCAGTAACCAGACAGTTTTAGATACCATTGACTTCCATAGTATATATTTTTCCAACTATGGAAGTCAATGGTATCTAAAACTGTCTGGTTACTCACATTCTTCTAGATATCTTCCTTTCTGTTCAGCAAAAGAAAGAAATTCATACAGGTTTGAAACAACATGAGGGTGAGTATATGATGACAGAATTTTCATTTTTCGGTGGAGTATCCCTTTAAGAAAGACAGAACTCACTCTTGCACTCACAATTACAATCTCACTCTCACACACACACACACACTCTCAGATATGTGGTTTATGAGGACTCTCCATAGGCGTAATGGTTTTTCTAATGTACAAACCGTATAATCTATCCCCCTACACTAACCCTACCCCTAAACCTACCAATCACAGATTTAGTATGTTTTTTAAGCCGTTTGGTTTAGAAGGACACATATGTCCTCATAAACCATGTTTACGTTGTAATACCCATGTCATTATACACATTTGTGTCCTCAAACCATATACAAGAACACACACGTCACACACACACACACACACACACACACACACACACACACACACACACACACACACTAACAATATGCTCTGACAGGAGGAGGACAGAGTAAAGGTACACAGGACCTACAATTCCCACACTTTTATTAGCCCCGGGTCTAGCCGGACAGCCTGTGTGTGTGTGTGTGTGTGTGTGTGTGTGTGGTGTGGTCATTGAAAATGTGTTCAGATATATATTCTTCACAGAAAATGAGCCAAGGCCAATGAGTCTGAGTTTGAAAAAATAATGAATCGTATAATTTTTCTCTTGATAAAAAATGAAACCGGGTCCTACAAACCCGAACACCATACAAGGGTTAAAACGACACTAACGAGACGCTTAACAACACAGCGTACAAAACAAACATTTTATATAGATATCATATTCTAATTAAATGAATACTTACAATCACAGAAATAATGTCCTTGGCGATGGTCAATTTGCTGCCGCCGCAACTGCTGCTCGTGTCCGAAAGCTGAATCATACGTGTAACAGCTGTTCTAAATAAGCTACATCTGATTGGTTAATAATAATCCTATTTCAGTATCTTGCCGCACTATTGGCTCGACTGATATAGTAGGCAACCGCGTTTGCCTGCATATTTACGGGTCGTGCAATATAATTTCGGGGGAACATGTGCAATAAATGGGAGTGGCAACACTTTTCATATCGTTGAGAATAAAACAACCGTCCCAACTTTACAAATCCAGGTTCTCCCTCCATGGGGATCATCCATTTCGAAAAGTAAAGCAGATACGGAACCTCGGCCCACGCGAGATGCAATGCGATTGGTTGCTGGACCAGCCAATGGAATTAATATGTGTAATATTAATATTTAAAATTGCCTAGTCATTAGATTTGTGAATTCTTTTTCTGAAAAACTAAATTATATCATTAATCTTTTAATTATTTTGGCGAAGTTTTATATCCATAAGACAAAAATAACTCAAAAGAAACCCTCCTATATTACCTTTTATAACACTGATCTCACAATATACTTAGAATATCTTTTAAACATGAGATCACAAAACAAAAAGCTTATAAAAACAATACAAATTTTAAAGCTTTTCAAATACATATAACTGCCCTGATATTATAAACTTTCATTTCTGTATTTATTTTATGTTTTATTATTATTATGTACATTTATACTTTAGTTGTTGTTGTTATTCTTTGGTTTATACATTTTGAATTGTATTTACAGTGCCTTGTATTCATTTAGTTTTTTTGTTGCATTGTAGGCTACTTGAAATGTTTGTAATTTAACTAAATAAATAAAAAGCACAATATGTTATGTATACCATACGTAATAAGATATATTTCTAAAATCAATACTTTCAATATTATATATTATATGACGTTACTGTCACAAAAATAGCTTTAATGGTTCTGTTTTTTTTTGTTTTGTTTTTTTAAGCAAGTCTGGAGGCTAATGAAATGAAACAGATGAGAATCATTTTCCCATCTAAATACAGTTGATTTTATTGTAATGTGATGAATCAGAAAAATAAACAAATATAACATTCGCTTAGGCTGTTTTTTAAATGGACCAAAACAAAGTGAAACCAACGTAACAATTTGAAGTGACCAGACCACTGACATTGATAATAAATATTATAAAAAAATATATATAAGATGGCACCACAAGACGACTTTCACTTGCAGAGCAAATTTAGCACGTTTATAGTTAACTCAACTGGGTAGCAATTGTGAACAATTTTAATAGAGAATTCAAAAATAATTTGGATTTCTTCACCACTAATATTAACCGGTTGGATGGTGTATTAGTGATATTGAAAGCTGATTGGCCTTGATATATATGCGGAAAAGGGCCAATTTAATTATTTATTTATATGATGTCCGATTTATTCTCTCTTGTGCCTTTTTGCGCGCATTTTCCACGGGTTTTAATAATAAAACTGGTCTGAAAGAATGAAAATCATATTAAAGAAAACGTCAACATTAAGGTTGCAATTATTTAATAAATCAGAGTCGATGTGCGCGTGCATGCGTGGTTCGAATTTTAGTTGCTATGTAGGTTATGAATTCTGACTGCATATATATTTACACTCGAACCGGTCGCTGTCTGGGCGTGCGTGCATGTTATGATTCGAATGTTAGTTGCTATGGCGACGCGTTTTATGAATTCTGCGATCTGCATGTATCTCTCTGCTCAACGATCGACCGCTGTCTGTTGGTTGAGAGACGAGGCGAATTAACAGACTGACTTTTGCGGAGAATTTTCTGGCCGAAACTTGCAAATTTGAAGCTTTTCTGGATTGCTGAGAGGAGACCTATATTCTTGAAGGACATCGGAGGATATATACTTTTTGAAAGCGTCATATAATTTCTTATAATACTTTTATTTGATAGTTCTTTTCTTATTTTAGAAGTAACGTTAACGTTAGTTTGTTTGATATTTTTTTCAGGGGAGTAACGTTAACGCTATTTCTGAGGAGATTTGTATTGTATTGTATTGTCTTGTCTTGTGTTTTGTACGTTACTGATTTTCTTGCAGGTTGGCGAATGGCGATGGCTCGTAGCACTAATCGCATGATGGGTGGAAGAGGAAGTGAGTGCTTTAATTTTGTATAATTTTTTTATGGTGTGTTGTACAATGACTGACTGATCCCATTTGATCCCATTTATTTGATTCATTGCATGTGAAATAAACTTGAATTGAATTTGAGCAACTTAACTGAAGTAAAAATCTGTAATTGACCACAGACATTGATTATTGATTATGATTAAACTAACGTTATGTGATATGTGAAATATTCCATCCTTAGAGCACTCCAGATCCAGGAGAGCTGCTTTCTGCCAGACGGCTGGTCGGGAGGTTTGGAGGCCCGATTCTGATGACCGTGATCAGGATCCGCTGCCCAGAGATGGACAAAGTAAGTTACAGATAACGTTACTTCTGGTCAAATATTACTCAGTTACAAGTAAAAGTTGAAAAGACTGATTTTTACTTGAGTAAAAGTACAGAAGTACTTGTTTTTAAAAGTACTTAAGTATCAAAAGTAAAAAGTAAATGTCAATGCATTGTTTTATTATTGTTTGTAATACTTACAGTACCTTATGCCTCTGAATCTATGCCTGCCTACCTACCCTCATATCAATATATCATTTATTTCTAGAACACAGTTCCTGTAGTGGGATTGAATGTGAGATTGAATAAGTGCTCTCAATAACGTCCACAATAGTTTCGGGCTGTTCCCTCAAATAGTGCCCTATTTAAAGATTTTTGGCTTTTAGGATGAATATGTCAGCCACTGTTATAAGCTAGTGTGCTCCAAAACAATGACAAAATGAGCATTTAAAAGACCAAACCCAACATTGAAAATGAAAGTCAGATTGATGTCAGAATCCAACTACTTTCTACTCAAGGACCTTGACAGAAATGTAACGTTAGTGGAGTAAAAAGTATGATACTTGTCTTTCAAGTGTAGTGAAGTTAAAGTAAAATGTTTCCAGAAAAAATAGTACTCAAGTAAAGTACAGATACTCAAAAAGTGTACTTAAGTACAGTACTCAAATAAATGTACTTTGTTACTGTCCACCTCTGCCGCTGCCAGACCCGACCCAGACACAGAGCCAGGATCGTCCTGGATATTTACCATCTCTGTCTTCTGAGTTTTCTGTTTCTGTGTCCACAGGTCAGGCTCACGGGACGAGGGCGAAGCAGAACCCAGATGTTGGACGTCCGTCCACTTCATCTAACCACTCTCGCAGAGGTCAGAATAGGCTTTTAATAAAGATGTAATCGCTTAGTTTCTATTTCTATTTTCAATGGCTGATTTGTCAACTAAACCAACTAAAGTAACGATAACACTTTATTTTGATGGTCCCTTTTGAACATTCTGTCGACTATACGTAACTTTGCAACTACATGTCGACTAACTCTCATTAGAGCATCAGTAGACTCTCTCCTTAATATGAACTATGATGATATTTTAATCATTGTTTTAACTATGTACGAGGCACTGCGAGTGCGAGCTGACATCGCGTTTGTCTCTCAGGCTTGCTTTCACTGCGTGATGTGTCAGTGCAGTTATAGATGTCCCCAAATTAGTTTTTGTCTTATATTTATATCATATTATGTTGTTATATTAGAATATCACATGATCAAGAGTGCCGTTTTCCTTTGCACAATTGCAAATGTGCTATTTATTTTATACAACAGTTAAATTAACAATAAAGTTAACATTGTGAGTTACTTTTTGGACACAATATTGTCAATTTTCACTTTATATCGCCGACGAGAATTTCATAATGAAGCCGTAGTCCAACAGACAGATTTGTTTTTTACTGAAATCCGCGTTTTGAACGAATCATTTTAACGATTCAATGAACAATCACTTGTTTTCTGAATGAATCAGCCATTTGAACCATAGACATCATATAGATAGACGCCCTATCGACCGCTACTGCCTACTGGCGCGGGCGAGCCGTGGGGCCGCCATCTTAGACCGGTCACCCGCTCCACTCAGTGTAATCTGTATGGCAGGTGCAAGGAGCTGTCAGCGCATTTAATTAATCATACCTCACTGAATACCGAACTGATTTTCACGCGGGTTTGTTTGCTGCAAAGGTCATTCATGTAGCTATTATACAGGACACATGGTTCGGCGTATTTTAATATTCATAGTAGGCTTAACAGTAATATAATATTCTGATATAAGATATAAAGTGACCAGACGTCCAAAATCAAAATATGTGATGTAGGATATAAGCTATTTTATAAATCACACACTATAAATATGATAAAGAAGCAGAAACAGATAGTTGCAGTAAAGTAAGATATTTTAATAAGCTGAAGAAACGTGTGTGTTTTACATTTACATTGCTTCCTGATATCACGTGCGCAAACACAAATAACCTATATTTATATATATATAAAACAGTTATGTCCGGTCGAACAATGTATGAATTAACTTAAGATTGGATTGCGGTAAAAGTAAGTTTCGTGCCTCTTACAAGTGCTTTCGAACTTCTTTCTGATCTGAATGGTATGTGGAAAACACTTGAGTTGAGGGAGGGAGAAAACACGCAACTGAATGCCTTTTCAAGCGTCTCAATACTTGAAAAACCACAGGAAACTACTTTTAAACACGAAATTACTTGATTTACAGAGGGTCTATTGGCACGTTTATAAACGTTAACGTTACCTGAGGTAATTTTCCTGGACCTTTTTACAGAAGGTAAAAGTCGCCGTAATCTTTACTGACATTGTCCGAAATGATTACTGAGATGGCACATTCGGACGGGACTAAAATAACCGAGAAGCTCTTGTAATTATTACTTTACCCCACCTCTCCATGTCAGGTGAACACCGGCTGGTGCAGTAAACATTGCCTAGCTAACGTTAGCTGGCTACGATATCAGTACAGTAATATCAAAGATCCTTGCTCCTTCTCAATTATCTGGTAATATTCTATTCACAAAATACAACCAATAGTACGGTAATGTTAAAAGTAATCCCCCGGGCCCTATTTGCGATGGTCCGCCGATTAGAACAGGAAAATACTCCACAGTGCTCTAGCATCTTCACTGCTGCCACGCAACGAAACTAGGAACACGACCGGTTTAAGATGGCGGCCACATTTCTCAGTGCCCAGCGGCCAATAGGGCATCTAGTCTCTATATAATATCTATGGTTTGAACAAATCGGTTGAATAAATGACTCCAACAACTCGCTTATTAAGACAGTGACTTGCCGCCACCTACTGGTGGTTTTAGTTTCATATTTAAAGTATTCTTTAATTAAAACATTAAAAAACTGTACAGTAAATCATTAAATAATTTTAAAATATCATCTAATTATTATCGACAAAACGTTGAAAATATCGAGACATATTTTTGTCAATATTGCGCACCCCTAATGTACGGTATTCATTTTGATTTCTTCAGGTCTTAAAAAGGTCTTAAAAAGCCTTAAATTTGACTTTAAAAATTGTGCAGGTACCCTGTAATACTCTAATGAGAGTTAGTAGACATGTAGGTGCAATTTTACTTGTAGACAACTGAATGTCTGTTGGGAGGAGCATTTTACTATTAAGATTTGAATAGTAAAATGTAAGTTATATCATTATGTCATTGCTTAATTTGACGTCAGAGATGAGTCTAATAGTTGTTTTCATTAGTTTTTTCTTCATTTCAGAAAAAGCTCCAGAACGTCTTTGCCTCAGGATCTGGAAGGCTACGAAGGGACTTTTCAGCTGCTGTTCCGGTAGTGCTGTGACTGTTGTGGAGCCTTTTATTCCGGAACCATCGTCACCTTCTCCAGATCACTCCGGCGTCAAGCCAAATAATGGTAAATCATTATTTCTCCAACATTAACATCTAACCCTAACGGTCAACTAATACTCTACTAATACTCTAATGAGAGTTAGTAGACATGTGCAGTGTTACTTATAGACCAATTATAGGTTTGTAAACATCCGGGATGCGTGCGCATCGTGGTTGCAGAAAGACCCGTTTAACAGCTGATCCTTACACGGATACGGATAAGAATAATACTAATAGCTTGATTTAAAACATTTTATATTTAATTTTCGTAATGTTCTCCGCATATTTTTATTACCACTTTTGGTCCCGACATGCGCAGTAGAACCTGCGTGACGCCGTGTGACGTAGGGTGATAATTCCCCTATAGACTTATAGAATGTCTTAAAGGGACCAAAATAAAGTGAAACCAATTTTTTCCAACATTCATCTGACATTTTCGGAACATTCCGAGAACATTCAAAAGTAACGTTCCAATAATGAAAAATTATAAAATAGAATGTTCCTTTAACCAAGATAAAACATTTTTGAAACGTTGAAAAAACTGGATGTTTTGAACGTTCAGGGAACATTTAGAAATAATGTTTTCTTAATTGAGTGGGAATGTTAGCAAAATGTTCTCAATAAGGCATGAGCTCGATGGCTGTCTGACACACACCAGAAACACACGCACAGAAAGCCGCTTCACAGACAGCATACGATCCAGAAAACAATTCAATTTCACCACTTATTTCTCTTGAATTGTCAAAAACATGCAAAATTGTCAAAATGGCTGTCGTGCCGAGTATTACAGAGTCAGTTATGTCATAAATAAGACATTGCTATGCATTTAATAAATGTGTTTAATAAAATATATCTATATTTAGATATGGCCCATATGATCTTTACCATTACAAGAACTGAGCCACATGTGCCAGAGTTGGCCAAATGAAGCCTGGAAATGTATGTTTTCTTTTTAATTAAAGATCAGATAAAATAAGAAAAATAACTTTAGCGTTGAATCGGAATCACCTCGTAATCGTGATAATAGTGAAATAAAATTACTATTAATATTGTGAAATAATATGTTGGGACATTTATGCAGGCATTAAGCAGAAGTCAGGTGGATAGCGTGAACAATTCCCATTACTTTAGATTTGTAACTTTACAGATAAGATTTGAATAGTAAAATGTAAGTTATATAATTATGTCATTGCTTAATTTGACGTCAGAGATGGGTTTAATAGTTGTTTTCATTAGTTTTTTCTTCATTTCAGAAAAAGCTCCAGAACGTATGAAGAAACCTGGTCGTTTCCAGAAGCGCTGGAAGGGTTTTTTCAGCAGCTCAAGAAATGTTGTGGAGCCTTTTATTCCTCCAGCAGATCCTGTTCCTGAACCATCATCGTCACCTGGTTCAGATCACTCCGGCGTCAAGCCAAATAATGGTAAATCATTATTTCTCCATCATTATTTTAAACAGTATTATCTTGTTTTCCACTCAAAATAAGGCTTGTTTTTACAGAATATTAAAATTATTTCCCCCATTATAAAATTATTTTCTCGACCAGCGCTGACATTTTTTAAATAAAACAATGGATCTAGCAACAGACACTTTACTGACTATAAGTAACTTTTCAACTACATGTCAACTTATTCTAACCCTACTAGGGCTGGGATAAACGATTATTTTTAAAACGATTAATCTAGCGATTATTTTTTCGATGCATCGATTAATCTAACGATTCATTTTTCCAGTCCGATTCGATTCGATTATCGATTATCTCCCCAATCCCCATTAATTGACTAATAGCAATTTATACATGTTAATTTACATATCTGAATGAAAAAAACATGAATTCCTTAACATTGCAATATATGTTTATTGCTCTTAAAATTCCAAAATAAAAGACTATACAAGTGCACAGTAATGCATTCTTAGTCAGAGGTAGCATTCAATAAAACCTTAAAGCCTTGAAAACACATAGCTTACTGAAACAAGCTTACTGAACACATAGGGCCTAGCTTACTGAAACAAGCTTACTGAACACATAGGGCCTAGCTTACTGAAAAAAAAGTTCTTCTTTCAGATGAAAATAACAACAACTTGATGTCTAGTATTCAATAAAAAAATAAAAAGGTCACCCAAAATACTTGTTTAGAGCAATTGAAAGAATACAGTAACCAATGTAAACTTGAGGGCTTTAAGCTAATACAGAGAGTGCTTTTCCAACAAAAAATAAATATAAATGAACAGTGGGAGCCAGCAGCCTGTCATGGCGTCCTTCCTGAACCAACAGAATTGAACATTTATGTTGAAAACACATAGTCCTAGCTTACTGAAAAAAGTGCATATTTTAATTCTTCATTCACATAAAAATAACAACAACGTATAGTAATACACTCTGCCACTCACCTTTTTCTTAAAAAATAAATAAAAATACTAATAAAAAAAAGTACTTAACTAGAATTTAATAAATGGAACATTATTGTAAAGTGTTACCGATTTGTTATACACCGATTCAGACGCCTCGTGAGTTCAGTGTTGGACAGATCAGTTGTTTTAACCATTCATTGAAGTGAATCGGTTCAAATGAGTCATTAGTTCGCGAATCGGACGTGTCATTAGTGGACGTGTAGCCTACGGCAAGCGTTGTGTGATTATCCCGGCAGTTTATTTTTTACCACAATTCACACTCCGCGGTAATTCAAGAGAAAAAAATCTCCGAATGCTCCACGTGAAACTTTGGTCTTCCGTCCTTTTTCTATCGTGTCTAATGATTTTAATTAATATGCACGAGGGAGCGAGAGAGAGCAAGACAGCGCTCGTGTTGTTTGAAGACGGTGAGTGTGCGCGCGCGCGGCCGGGGCTCTCTCTCGTACTTATATGTGCCCTGTCAAGCGCAGTCAGTCATTCTATTCTACATCACTCACCGATCAAATAAGGCTTTGGCGGCCGCCCCCCAAAAAATTCAATGCAGGAAAACCCCTGGATGGATAGAATGATGGCCATCGCGTATCAGCGCACTTAAGGTACACTCTGTGAAGTAATTTGCACACGTTTTTTAGAGAAATGAAAACAGGTCGACGAATCGACACGCATATTTTGCGTCTACGTATTTTTTGCATCGACGTCATCGATGACTTCGACGCGTTGTCCCAGCCCTAAACCCTACCAGTCTACTAATACTCTACTAATACTCTACTAATACTCTACTAATACTCTACTAATACTCTAATGAGAGTTAGTCGACATGTAGGTGCAATGTTACTTATAGACAACTGAATGTCTGTTGGAGGAGCATCACAATAAAGAGTTTGCAGATATTAAGCAGAGACTTTGTTACACTATTAAGATTTGAATAGTAAAATGTAAGTTATATCATTATGTCATTGCTTAATTTGACGTCAGAGATGGGTCTAATAGTTGTTTTCATTTGTTTTTTCTTCATTTCAGAAAAAGCTCCAGAATGTATCTTGGAGGATACGAAGGGTGTTTTCAGCAGCTCTTCCAGTGATGCTGTGACTGTTGTGGAGCCTTTTTTTCCTGAACCATCATCGTCACCTGGTTCAGATCACTCCGGCGTCAAGCCAAATAATGGTAAATCATTATTTCTCCATCATTATTTTAAACAGTATTATCTTGTTTTCCACTCAAAATAAGGCTTGTTTTTACAGAATATTAAAATGATTTCCCCCATTATAAAATTATTTTCTCGACCAGCGCTGACATTTTTTAAATAAAGTCTACTAATACTCTACTAATACTCTATTGAGAGTTAGTCGACATGTAGGTGCAGTGTTTCTGATAGACTTATAGAATGTCTTAAAGGGACCAAAATAAAGTGAAACCAAAGTAACAATTTGATGTGACCACTGACATTGATCATTAATATAATAAATAATAGTAAAAACAGTTTTTGATATCTGAAATGTTCCATCATCAGGCCGCTCCGGATCCCGGAGAACTGTTTCCACAGATTCCTCTCCGGGCATCACGCCATCCTCATCTTGGTCCCTCCCTGAGGCCCATGTCGAGAGAGGAAGTAGAGAGTCGTTGAATCTGTGCAGCCGAGGCTCAGACAGCGTCGAGGGGAGCTGGAGTAGCGGTGGATGGGAGAGCCCAAGCGAAAAGGGTTTGTCCAGGTCCAACAGCCTCGAAGGGTTTCTGTGTCCTCCGCTGCCGGGTCAAGTTCCTGTCGAGCCAACAGAGACATCAACTGGCCGAACTGCTCAGGGTGCCGTGGAGGCTTCTCCTGTGAACGAGAGCTCAACAGGTGAGACTGAAATAAGGCTTGGCAGTGCAAAGTCTACAGATAGAGATTTAGCTATTTCATGCATAACTGAGTCAAGTTTTTAACACGTCCGATCACATTTACTGTTGCTCGACCAGCACTGATATTTTTCAAATAAAACAATGAATCTAGCAAGCTAATAATTGTCTCATATTTTTCTGTTTGTTTTTCAGTGTCCTTTGAGTCTCTCTATAACGTGGAACAGTTAATTGGATCCGGAGGATTTGGCAGAGTGTTCCTGGGAACACGCAAATTTGATGGCAAAAAGGTAAATCTTACTGAATTGCACAAACATTTTGCTCTTGCATGCATCAAAACACATTTAAAACAATTTACAGATGGTTTAATACTTAATACAAAGCCAGGTGCTTGAAAACTGTTACTGTTATTGAAACTGTTTTTTTTGTGTTTTTTTTGTGCAGGTTGCCATCAAGCGGATGCTCAAGAGTGACAATTATCGTTATCTTTATATTGTAAGTTGGCCAAAACCTGAATGTGTATTGAGTTGTTTAAGTGCAGATTACTGTAGTTAATACACCCGTAGGAAGCATTAGGTATAAATGTGATCAACAAATAAGCCTAGAGGCACCAAATAACTTTGAGCTGAAAAGGCTCTTTTGAACGCATCTAAAAAGATCAAAGAATAGTACATTTCAAAATGATGTTTTCTTCAGATTTTTACCCAGCTAACCTTCTGTCTGCTTCTTCTCTCTAGCCTGGGAATCCCAAACCTCTCGTCACAGAAGTGGCGCTGCTGATGATGATGAGGCTAGAACCCATAAGCCCCTTCGTCATACAACTGTACGAGTGGTTTGAACATCCTAAAGAATTCACTCTGGTTATGGAGTATCCGGGGCACTGCGAGAGCTTGTTTGACATAATCTATCGTCAACCTTGGAGTGACTGGTTCTCACGGGTCGTCATGAGACAGGCTGTGCGGGCAGTGCTACACTGCATCCATCATGGTGTTTTCCATAGTGACATTCATTCACAGAATTTCCTGTTTGAGAAAGACACGCTAGATCTCAAGCTGATAGACTTTGGCTGCGGTCAGCTGTTTAGTAGTGAAGGCTACGAGAGAAACAGATACAGGGGTGAGCATTTTGGGAGTGTGGAAACCTGAAGGTAGTGACTTACAAATTTTTGGATGATGCTTTAAAAAAAAAGCTCAACAATGTGCAAATGTCTTCCTTACAGGAGTTCTGGATTACTGCCCACCTGAAGTCTTTACAGAACCTCGATTCCACGCCGTCCCTGCAAACGTCTGGTCTCTAGGAGTGGTGCTGTACGAGTTGTCAAACGCATGTCTTCCTTTTTGTAATAGAACGGAAATCACACAAGCCGAAGTTACATTTCAGAACCCCAACTTATCCAAACGTGAGTGAATAATGATGATAACATGGATAAACACACATAAAGCAAACGAGTTGTACAGAAAGTTAAAGGTTGTAGTGTGTCAGAATTTTTATATATACTGTAGCTCAACGTACACCGAGAGCATCGCTGTTTTCAAAAATGCCAGGTCACATGGTCATGACTAACCAGCTCTCTCCTTATTAAAATGTGTACAGACTGCAGGGATCTGATTGGACAGTGTCTAGCTCGCGATCCAGCTGAACGCCCCAGCTTAGAGCAGATGTTACAACATCAATGGTTTGTTCGTACACAACGCTAGATTGGAGAAGCTGAGGAGATTCACTCGATCAGTTTCAGGTGTGTGGAAGTGTAACAAGCAGAGTAGGATTATTATCTTTTGTCTTAAATTCTGCATTATTTGTAGTGAGATTTTCAAATTTGTGTTCATTGTAATGTTCTTGTTATAGTCAAATCACCTTCATTTATATAGCGCTTGATACTATATAATAATGGTAAATCATTATTTCTCCAACATTATTTTAAAAAGTATTATCTTGTTTTCCACTAAAAAATAAGGCTTGTTTTTACAGAATATTAAAATTATTTCCCCCATTATAATATTATTTTCTCGACCAGCGCTGACATTTTTTTAAATAAAACAATGGATCTAGCAACAGACACTCTACTGACTATAAGTAACTTTTCAACTACATGTCAACTTATTCTAACCCTCTACTAATACTCTACTAATACTCTAATGAGAGTTAGTCGACATGTAGGTGCAATGTTTCTTATAGACTTATAGAATGTCTTAAAGGGACCAAAATAAAGTGAAACCAAAGTAACAATTTGATGTGACCACTGACATTGATCATTAATATTATAAAAAAATAAATAAACAGTTTTTGATATCTGAAATGTTCCATCCTCAGGCCTCTCCAGATCCTGGAAAACTACTTCCACAGATTTTTCTCTGGGCATCACATCCGCCATCGCTGCACTGACGAGAATGTCTCCCAAGCGTTGGGCTGGATGTAATAATCCACATAGCCTCTCTCTATTTACTCCCGAAATCTGAACCGCTGAAGACGAGGTGGATTAAGTTTGTTTTTGAAGAAAATGCTCCCTCAACTCTACCAAAATTCGTTTATGTCTGCTCGAATCATTTTACACCGGACAGCTTTTTGAATGAGGCTCAGTATAAAGCAGGTTTTGCAAAAAAATGGCTCCTGAAGGATGTAGCAGTGCCAACTGTTCGTGATCCAGCTACACATCTAGAAGTATGTATTACACGTTGGTTTTCCAAATTGCCTTTGAATTTGTCAAGTTCATAATAACATGTTAGACTTATAAAGTTTGTGATAGCATGTGATAGCACCATGAGTCCAGCTATGTTGTTATTTTTTTATCGCGCTGATAGTGGAATCTTTATTTGTTAAGGACAGCACATCAGAACAGAGCAGCCAAACCAGAGATGTTGCTTGCCAGACAGACGCAAAACCGCTGACCAAGTCTGTTGGTACTCAGTCATCAATGAAGACGTTTCATGTTCGCTACAGGAGTTCAGGTATGTTTATGTATTACATGATACTGCTTATACAGAGGACTTATAACTAGTCTTGTTACACAATAAGTGTCACATAACAGTAACACACAACTACTTTGTATATTACAGGTGTCCAGACGACAGATACAGTTTCAGACATTGACAGTTTGTCACCAGCAGCTGGTTTAATATTTAGGACCTCTACACCTATAAAGTGGCCATCAAAGAGACCTCGTGTGGAACTGGAGGAAGAGGATGACGAAGAAACCCTAATGGACACATCATCTGTAGTAGCACCTGAAGAGCAAGATTATACATTTGATCCAGCAGAGACGGACACAACTTTAACGGAGACAGCAGACATGTCGTAAGTTTCAAAACTGCATTTGTTTTAGAACAGGGGTGTCAAACTGAGTTCCTTGTTGGCCACAGCACTGCAGAGTTTACCTCTAATCATTATTAAACACACCTGAGGCAGCTAATCAACTCTCTAAGGCTCATTCAAAAAGTTCAAGTATGCCTGTTGATCCTTCTGGAACTGAGTTTAACACCCCTGGTTCAGAATTTTATTATTATTATATTTTGTTACTTTTGTATTTAATATTTGTTAACCAGTACGAGTTTTTGTTTCTTAGTGCTCAAGCAAAATGGCAAAATGAGACGCTAGATCGCCTGAGTGAAAGGGAAAGGGTCATCGTTGGAGGTGACATGAGGGCTGACTCACCAGGTACATAGTTGTAAATAAGAAGGATGCATGGATGCTCGGGTATTTTCCGGATCATGAAGCATAACATGCATAGGTAGTATCTAACTGAATTCAATGCACTCGTGGTAATAATGCTTTGTGTAATATTACTTTCAAAGGCCACTCTGCAAAGTTTGGAAGCTATACATTGATGGACCTTCAGACCAACACCGTTGTGGACACACCAGAGCTGGTTCAGGTGGGAGAGAAGAAATATCACTATTTAAAAAAATTACATTTTGAGAAGTTTAAAACTTCTGGTTTGTCTAAGTTGATTGTTTCGTTCCCTATACTTGTCTATTTCAGAGTAACGAAGTGGGAGGAAGCTACCACATGGAAAAAGGATTACAGAGGAGCCTTGCCCTGTTGGAAGCTCGTGGTGTTACTCTGGAGTGTATTGTAACTGACCGCCGAATTACAGGGGGTACTGGGGGGTACTATACCCCCCAATGAAGACCCAGTAGGGGACAGAAATATCAGTTTTGGGGGGGTCAGATAATTTTTCTGATATTGTGAAAAAATATAATTACAGTTACAATACAAGTCAACTCCTATTTTCACTGTAGGAACATTTTAATGTAAAGCGATTTCAGACACCCCTATTGTGGACCGTACCATTTTTAACCACCGTGGGTAGAAGCAACGGAGATAGAGAACGACTTCAACTTCTCAAGCAAGTGTCAACGTTGAATGACAAAACGCTAGTTTCATAAAGTATCATTCTTTTCAACATTCCTTATTTGTATATTCAAAAATATTTAAAATAATCTAATTTAATAGTTATAATTTTTTAATGTAAATGATTTAATTTTATTGGTAACAGCCTAGTGTCTAATTATTTTAATTGAATATATTTATCAAATTTAAGAATTTGAAATGAAAGATGGAGCATACATTTAATAAAATTAGGGGAAAATGCCCTTTATAAAGCTACAAAAAATGATTCTGAGTGTTTTCAAACAGTGATGTAATGAAACATTGACAATTTAAGCTTGAAGTGAGTAAAGCCTCTGTTTAGGCTATTAAGGAAATGTAATTTTGCCAAAAGAAGAACTTTTATTTTAAATAAATGTTCATTTTAAATCAGCCTACTTCAGTGTGATGTTACCATATTATCATGCTTAACACTAAGAATTTGAATAATTGTAATGTGATGATCAGATGCAGATCTAAATCAAAGAATATAGGCGGTTTGCGGGTGGATTTTTTATTTTTAAGGCGAGACACTACAGGTGAATAGGGTAAAATGTTTAAATAATAGATATCACCATGAAACTTCCTCAGTTGATTACTTACACAAGTATATAAAAAAAATGTATTACAAGTTTTAGAAATGTATATGTTTAATTATGCAAATTAGGCATTATCTCATTAAATATGTACGATTTTGCATATATTTTCGGTAGATAGATCTGAACATATGATAAAGCCAGATGCAAAATTATTTTATCATTTTGTTAGTCGAAGTGTAAATAACCTAAAATTAAAGTTATTAGTTGTAATTAATGCAATTTTTGTATCATTTCTTTCTCATAGGAACTCAGGCATTCTACAAGCTGGAGAAAGTGATGACAAACACGCGGATTTTGAAGGACATCACCAAACTAAGTCCACATCACCAGACTTCATCTTTGGAGTCATTTCATAGTGACATTCTACGGTTTGCCCCCAAAAATGTGGTGTTTGTCACGGTTCATAGATCCAATGTCTCTCTCTAGTCTCGTGCCTTGTTGTTTACATGTGTGTGAGTGGGTGTGTCCGGATCGTTACGGTTGATCAGTATCCAGCTGCAATCACTCATCATCACCAGCTGCCACTCATCTCATCTCCTAGAAATGCTCACCACTTTCTCATCTCCTTTGTCAGATCGTTGCATGAAGTCTCTGTGTTGTCTGATCCTGTTCCCGTGCCTCGTGTCCCGTCTTGAGTTCCTGTGTTCCGGTTTCGCGTCTTTGTTGGATTACGTTTCATGTCTGGATCACGTCATCACTCATCAGAGCACGCTGCACTTCATCCATCACTCCGTGTCTGACCATCAAAGTCCCTGCGCCACCGCCTGCATCACCTGGATTATTCATCATCATCATCATCATCATCATCATTGACTATTAAATAAAAGCTTTTTACTTGCACATTGTGTCCTCGTTTCTGACGTAACAGTGTTCCCATTTCTTGGAATGTTGTGCAGGTAATTTAACTGCTGTTAAAATAACTTTACATCACTATAGGCTATTTTCCTGAATTGTGTCTGTGCACTTGCAGACTAAACCTGGCTGCATTTTATTACAATGAAAATGCTGGTCGTGCACAAGCAACATCATCAACAGGATATAAATTTATAAATACATTTTGTTTTATTGCACAGAGTACCTAGATGACCTGCAGGACCTAATATTTGAGCATGTTTTTGTGGACCCTGCTCCATACATGGATGAGGTACTTAAGATACCCATACTATCAGACCTTTGTGCGGAGTATGAGCGGCCAGACAAGGAGGAGGTCATTTCCACCATGGTGTCCAGATTCAATCATCAGCTGGTAGGAAACCAACATATCTGCCCTGATCATCTGGAAACTCACGGCGAACCCTCATCACCACACAGCCTGGAAGTCCAGACCTAAATCTAACTCGCTGAGCAAATTCAACTTGTGCTCTCGCGAGAACTCTGGAATACCAGGGTAAGGTTCCATAGTCGGCTCAATAAATGTATGCATTCTGAAGAGAATACACGTTTAAACAAACAGGATCCAATCCAGGATGCTCAGTCATTATATATATAAAGATATTGGGAAGAATGTTGATAAAGCAAACCGGTTTGGTTACCATTGACTTCTACTACATGAAGGGGAAAAAACTGATTAATTATTATAATTATTATTTTATTTTATTTGTTTTTTTTTTGTGTTTGACAGAATAAAGTAATTGAGGTCTGGAACAACATGAGTGTTTGAGTGAATGATGATGAACTATCTCTTCAAGAGGGAAAAACTTTTTGTTTGCCTTGTCAGTTTATTTATTTGTATTTCAACCCTTAAAGAAATAAGCTACACATGTCAACAACAGCAATAGGAATAAAAATGATAAATAAATCATTTTTATTAATAATATCCAAAAAGAATAATTCCACCAAGTAATATTTCCTTATGTAACTGTAGACTGTTTGCTGTTGCCAGCAATTAAGCCACTATCAGTATAAACAGGCTTTTTTAATAAAGTTATAAACACTAAATTAATAAAACATCTGAGAGATTATGATAAAGTACAATTAAGACTAGTTTATGGACTTACATGAAAAGCATTTGAACTATATCTCATGACTTTACTGTCACCTTGTGTTCAGATTTGATGGAAGTATAATGTTTGGGGTTTCTTGACAGACTTCGCCATCAAGTGGACATGTGCAGGTACTGCAGGTTTCACTGGACTCTGGGTTGCAACGTTCCATAGGCCTACGTTTAGCGGCTTTAGATGCTCTCTGAAGCGCAGACAGAGGAGCGAAACATAACGATGTCTCTTGTCAAAAAAACTGCTTCTTTCAGCAGGTTATTTTTGCTATGTAATATGTATTGATTGAAAAAATGGAGAATAATAAAATTCGGATTTCAAACGCAACGCCGAGTTTATGAAACTCAAATTAAGATTATATTTACAGTGAATTTAGTTTTAACATTTAATTTTGTCTTTTGATGAGATTTACAAATATATATTCTTAGAGCCAAGAATTTCCATGGGAATAAATCCATATTAGCCTAATGTGCTAATTAATGTGTGTTGTCATTGACAAATAAATAAATATACAGTTTACATATCTATATATAGAAAGAAAAATATTTCCAAAACAGTACGCACAAACACACACACACACACACACACACTGAAAAAAAGGTTTCATTCATCCAATTAAAAAAAATGTAGGGTTCACATCTATATTTTATAACTTGAGCCAATGAAAAATAAATAACTTGCCCTAACCAATATTTTCTATGTATTTTCTAAACCTTGGCACAAAGTATATTTTTCTTATTGAAGAAAGTCAATTAATTTAAATTCTGTTTTTGATCTAAACAAAAATATATAGATTTAATATAATAAAAAATCACATTTAAGAAATATGTATTAGACATTATTTGTTTTCTCCAATCAAATAGATATAGATTTAATTATACAATTATTTCTCATTTTTAAAAATACAAATTAATTGAAATGATTTATTTTAAACAAACAAAAAGATATGGATTTAATAAAACATGTTTACCATTAAGGAACATTTCTTAATATTTAATCTTGTCCAAAATAATTTAAAAAAGAAAGAATTTTCATTACATAGATATTTATTAACTTATACATTACTTACACATATCCACAATTTCAGTACTCAAGTGTCAGATTTTCAACTTCTAAGAGCTGGCAAACATTGACCTTAGAAAACAACAGCCTTAACCGAGAACAATGCAGTGAATTAGGGAAATGTGACAATTTCTCAGTTTCATCACTACTAGAAATGCAGCTGTAGTCAGTATCTCACTATCTTCCTTTTTTTTTTTTTTTTTTCATCTATCTCTTGTTCTTCAAAGTATGTACTGTGACACGTCCACCCAGTTACCTTTACACGCACACATGCACACACGCACACACACAAACGCACGCATCTGTCAGTTCCTGACTGTATTGGTTTTGTTTTGGTTGTTTGTTTGTTTGTTTGTTTGTTTTCCCTGTTTGTGATCCCAATTTATGTACATCTTGCAGTAAAAAAAAATTAAAAATAAAAAGATTCTCACTATCTCTGTCCCCGTTGTATTTTATGATGCTACAAATGATATCCAACTGTAAAAAAAAAAACATTGTTGAAAAGTCAAAAATTGGAATGGAAGTACAGAGTTGTTGCTATACACCGTCCCATTTCATCTCATTGGTGTAAACTGGCAGCTTTCAGAACGCTGCAGCACGTAGCATTGCGTAGAACGTGCACAAATTTTTGTGCAAAACATTTTTTTCTGTGCTCCAAATATTGTTTACTGCATCACTTTATATATTCATTAAGTATTATTGATTTGAAAAGTTTTAATATCATAATATTTAGAAAATGCATTAACGTTATCCCGTATGACATTTTGACTGGTGTCGTCACATGATTCTCAGTTAAACCGCTTAAAATACATTGTTTAAAATTGAGATTTTAGTAATAAGTAAAAAACACCCCCATAAAGATAATAACTACTTTGATGTGCAGTTTTAACCTTTTTGAATTTTTTATCAGTTGAAAACCTTATTTGTCACTGGCCCAGATATTCACAAGAAATACAGTTAATAACCAGTAATAGTTATATTAAGACTAGTGAGACAAGTGATAATGATATAATTTACGTTAATACTTATCATATGATATTATGAGCCTATAATATAGGCTACAAGACATAGGCCTACTATATATTACATATAATATATAGCCTATTAAAATACGTATGAAGTGTCTAAAAATGTATGTTTACTATAATAAAGTACCTGGAATAAACTTCTGGCATTTTTGGTTGATGTTATAGCGCACACAGTTGTTTCCGCACGGAAATATGATGGTTTGCTCATCAAAATACAACAAATTATTCCTCACTCCTGTCCGCAATCCGAATATATAATTAGACTGTGCCACTACAGTAGCCATCTTGACAAAATTATTAGCTAACAGTTTGTAGAAAAATACTATTTAAACGAGTTGTCTGGTTTGTTTGACGTTGAAATCTTGTTGAAATCTGTTTAACGCTGCAGTAGTGACTGGTCGAGATATGTGTTTAATGCCCGTGCGCTGGCTTCGCCGAGTAACCTTGAAATTGTACATTCGTCGAAAAACAAATATTTCTTAGTTGAGCTCTTAATGAAAAATATTTATATTTAACAATGTTTTGAACGAAAAAAATATTACCTGCAAAATAAAACAAATAATGGTAAAATGAATTGAAACTAAGACAAATGTTTTATTGGATGAGGTTGAAAACCTTTTATTAATGTGTACATGCATTCATATAAATCATGTACAATTTCAATTAAATATTTGAAATGACACAACATTTAGCAAATATGCTACATAAATAGTCAATTTGGTAGCAACTGGGTGGTTGCTGTGGGGAACACGGTGGAGCAAGTGTTCTCTGTGGGATCTTGGCAGGCACAGACACTCCCTTTTGGATATTCTTCTGCCTCTGCTGCTTAGGGATCCTGAGGTTTGCGGAAGACACAAGCACTGGTGCATTTTGCAAATGCTGCCTCAGCAGCTCAGGGTTTTTAGGATTTCTCCTCTTGGAGATCTTGTCTGGCATTGGTGCTCCATGTGAGGAGCATGTGAGCACCTTTGAGGAAGCCACTGGTGCCCTCTGTAGTGACTGGATGGGTGTGGGTGTTTCTAAAGCGGCCTTTTTCAGATGTTTAGTCAAATATTCGGGGATCCTGAGTTTTCCTCTTTTTTGGGACCCTATGGGCACAGGTGCTCCCTTTGGGCACGCAGCAGGCACAGGTGCTCCCTTTGGAGATGCAGCAGGCACAGGTGCTCCCTTTGGGCACGCAGCAGGCACAGGTGCTCCCTTTGGAGATGCAGCAGGCACAGGTGCTCGCTTTGGGGACACAACAGGCACAGGTGCTTCCTTTGGAGATGCAGCAGGCACAGGTGCTCGCTTTGGGCACACAACAGGCACAGGTGCTGAGTGCTGAGCTTTCTCCAATGTATCACCGAAGACCAGGGATGAGGTGAGATCCTCTTTTTTAGCACTGGGAGAGTTCTGCTGCCTCCACTGCTTCGTTGTCTTCAGTTCTCCCCCCTTATATTTCCCATCTGAGAAGCCCGAGTGCTGGGAATGAGCCTTCTCAGATGCTTCACTGAAGACCGGGGATGTGGGGCATGATGTTTCTCCTTCCTCCACTGTTTCCCACCACTGGTCTGAGATGAGGTCCTCATAGTCAGGATACTTAGATATGGGGTCTGAAACTTCCATTATCGCCCACCACCGCCCCGCAGCAAGGGCTGTAGTGAGCTCATCTGACAATTCAGTTGATGAGGACTGCTCTGCACTCTCAAAAATGGTGGGCATGGTTGACATACTCGAAAATGAACTAGAAGTGAACAATACTTCTTGCAATTTATATCTGTGAAACACTAAAGAAAGAGAAACAGAAGAGATTATTTGAATAATCAATTTTGTATCAATTTCCCTACTAATATGCACAACTCAGATGCACATAATGTAAATGTATATAGTAATTTCACAATCGCCTACTCGCTACAAGAAGAATAAATCCGCGGCACTGTTTATACTCACGATCATTATGACGTAACAGTCGACAGTTGACGTCACAGTCGGCCACACGAATTGACGTCACAGTCAGCCACCCGAGTTGACGTCACAGTCAGCCACCCGAGTTGACGTAACAGTCGGTCACACGAGTGACGTCACAGTCGACCACAAGAGTTTGAGAGGAATGGAAGACCTAGGCTGTTTCGCTGTATTAAAAGTGAACATGCAATACAAACAAAGACTGACTTAGCTTTTTTAATTCATGATTGTTCATAGAAAAACTAGCGCTGTTTATTATTTATTTTTAGCATTTGCAGCTGGTGCATAAACGGGAGCAAGTGAAGCTGGCATACATTTTGTTATTAAGAATAACAGACCACTGTTTTTTTTTTTGTTTTGTTTTTTACAGATATTAGCCTACAATAAAAGCATCTGCCATCTGAAACATTTCTGAAACAGAATATAATTCACAAAAAAAGTTCCTGTAGGCTATCCTTGTTTTTTTCTATTTATGACAATTATTTAAAAAAGCAACAGATAGGACGAGAAAGAGTGCTGTCCCGAACATCAGCAGGACGTTTTTTTTTATATTAAGTCGTAAATATTACATGACTTACATTTTGCTCTATATATCGGCAACGAAAATAGTTCCAAATAAATCTATAAATCGTTGCTCATCTTTGAGAAACAGTTTCCCTGACTGAAAACTTTCCATAGGCCTACGTTTAGCGGCTTTAGATGCTCTCTGAAGCGCAGACAGAGGAGCGAAACATAACGATGTCTCTTGTCAAAAAAACTGCTTCTTTCAGCAGGTTATTTTCGCTATGTAATATGTATTGATTGAAAAAATGGAGAATAATCAAATTCGGATTTCAAACGCAACGCCGAGTTTATGAAACTCAAATTAAGATTATATTTACAGTGAATTTAGTTTTAACATTTAATTTTGTCTTTTGATGAGATTTACAAATATATATTCTTAGAGCCAAGAATTTCCATGGGAATAAATCCATATTAGCCTAATGTGCTAATTAATGTGTGTTGTCATTGACAAATAAATAAATATACAGTTTACATATCTATATATAGAAAGAAAAATATTTCCAAAACAGTACGCACAAACACACACACACACACACACACACACACACACACTGAAAAAAAGGTTTCATTCATCCAATTAAAAAAAATGTAGGGTTCACATCTATATTTTATAACTTGAGCCAATGAAAAATAAATAACTTGCCCTAACCAATATTTTCTATGTATTTTCTAAACCTTGGCACAAAGTATATTTTTCTTATTGAAGAAAGTCAATTAATTTAAATTCTGTTTTTGATCTAAACAAAAATATATAGATTTAATATAATAAAAAATCACATTTAAGAAATATGTATTAGACATTATTTGTTTTCTCCAATCAATATAGATTTAATTATACAATTATTTCTCATTTTTAAAAATACAAATTAATTGAAATGATTTATTTTAAACAAACAAAAAGATATGGATTTAATAAAACATGTTTACCATTAAGGAACATTTCTTAATATTTAATCTTGTCCAAAATAATTTAAAAAAGAAAGAATTTTCATTACATAGATATTTATTAACTTATACATTACTTACACATATCCACAATTTCAGTACTCAAGTGTCAGATTTTCAACTTCTAAGAGCTGGCAAACATTGACCTTAGAAAACAACAGCCTTAACCGAGAACAATGCAGTGAATTAGGGAAATGTGACAATTTCTCAGTTTCATCACTACTAGAAATGCAGCTGTAGTCAGTATCTCACTATCTTCCTTTTTTTTTTTTTTTTTTATCTATCTCTTGTTCTTCAAAGTATGTACTGTGACACGTCCACCCAGTTACCTTTACACGCACACATGCACACACGCACACACACAAACGCACGCATCTGTCAGTTCCTGACTGTATTGGTTTTGTTTTGGTTGTTTGTTTGTTTGTTTATTTGTTTTCCCTGTTTGTGATCCCAATTTATGTACATCTTGCAATAAAAAAAATAAAATAAAAAAAAAGATTCTCACTATCTCTGTCCTCGTTGTATTTTATGATGCTACAAATGATATCCAACTGTAAAAAAAAAACATTGTTGAAAAGTCAAAAATTGGAATGGAAGTACAGAGTTGTTGCTATACACCGTCCCATTTCATCTCATTGGTGTAAACTGGCAGCTTTCAGAACGCTGCAGCACGTAGCATTGCGTAGAACGTGCACAAATTTTTGTGCAAAACATTTTTTTCTGTGCTCCAAATATTGTTTACTGCATCACTTTATATATTCATTAAGTATTATTGATTTGAAAAGTTTTAATATCATAATATTTAGAAAATGCATTAACGTTATCCCGTATGACATTTTGACTGGTGTCGTCACATGATTCTCAGTTAAACCGCTTAAAATACATTGTTTAAAATTGAGATTTTAGTAATAAGTAAAAAACACCCCCATAAAGATAATAACTACTTTGATGTGCAGTTTTAACCTTTTTGAATTTTTTATCAGTTGAAAACCTTATTTGTCACTGGCCCAGATATTCACAAGAAATACAGTTAATAACCAGTAATAGTTATATTAAGACTAGTGAGACAAGTGATAATGATATAATTTACGTTAATACTTATCATATGATATTATGAGCCTATAATATAGGCTACAAGACATAGGCCTACTATATATTACATATAATATATAGCCTATTAAAATACGTATGAAGTGTCTAAAAATGTATGTTTACTATAATAAAGTACCTGGAATAAACTTCTGGCATTTTTGGTTGATGTTATAGCGCACACAGTTGTTTCCGCACGGAAATATGATGGTTTGCTCATCAAAATACAACAAATTATTCCTCACTCCTGTCCGCAATCCGAATATATAATGAGACTGTGCCACTACAGTAGCCATCTTGACAAAATTATTAGCTAACAGTTTGTAGAAAAATACTATTTAAACGAGTTGTCTGGTTTGTTTGACGTTGAAATCTTGTTGAAATCTGTTTAACGCTGCAGTAGTGACTGGTCGAGATATGTGTTTAATGCCCGTGCGCTGGCTTCGCCGAGTAACCTTGAAATTGTACATTCGTCGAAAAACAAATATTTCTTAGTTGAGCTCTTAATGAAAAATATTTATATTTAACAATGTTTTGAACGAAAAAAATATTACCTGCAAAATAAAACAAATAATGGTAAAATGAATTGAAACTAAGACAAATGTTTTATTGGATGAGGTTGAAAACCTTTTATTAATGTGTTCATGCATTCATATAAATCATGTACAATTTCAATTAAATATTTGAAATGACACAACATTTAGCAAATATGCTACATAAATAGTCAATTTGGTAGCAACTGGGTGGTTGCTGTGGGGAACACGGTGGAGCAAGTGTTCTCTGTGGGATCTTGGCAGGCACAGACACTCACTTTTGGATATTCTTCTGCCTCTGCTGCTTAGGGATCCTGAGGTTTGCGGAAGACACAAGCACTGGTGCATTTTGCAAATGCTGCCTCAGCAGCTCAGGGTTTTTAGGATTTCTCCTCTTGGAGATCTTGTCTGGCATTGGTGCTCCATGTGAGGAGCATGTGAGCACCTTTGAGGAAGCCACTGGTGCCCTCTGTAGTGACTGGATGGGTGTGGGTGTTTCTAAAGCGGCCTTTTTCAGATGTTTAGTCAAATATTCGGGGATCCTGAGTTTTCCTCTTTTTTGGGACCCTATGGGCACAGGTGCTCCCTTTGGGCACGCAGCAGGCACAGGTGCTCCCTTTGGAGATGCAGCAGGCACAGGTGCTCCCTTTGGAGATGCAGCAGGCACAGGTGCTCCCTTTGGGCACGCAGCAGGCACAGGTGCTCCCTTTGGAGATGCAGCAGGCACAGGTGCTCGCTTTGGGGACACAACAGGCACAGGTGCTTCCTTTGGAGATGCAGCAGGCACAGGTGCTCCCTTTGGAGATGCAGCAGGCACAGGTGCTCCCTTTGGAGATGCAGCAGGCACAGGTGCTCCCTTTGGGCACGCAGCAGGCACAGGTGCTCCCTTTGGAGATGCAGCAGGCACAGGTGCTCGCTTTGGGGACACAACAGGCACAGGTGCTTCCTTTGGAGATGCAGCAGGCACAGGTGCTCGCTTTGGGGACACAACAGGCACAGGTGCTGAGTGCTGAGCTTTCTCCAATGTATCACCGAAGACCAGGGATGAGGTGAGATCCTCTTTTTTAGCACTGGGAGAGTTCTGCTGCCTCCACTGCTTCGTTGTCTTCAGTTCTCCCCCCTTATATTTCCCATCTGAGAAGCCCGAGTGCTGGGAATGAGCCTTCTCAGATGCTTCACTGAAGACCGGGGATGTGGGGCATGATGTTTCTCCTTCCTCCACTGTTTCCCACCACTGGTCTGAGATGAGGTCCTCATAGTCAGGATACTTAGATATGGGGTCTGAAACTTCCATTATCGCCCACCACCGCCCCGCAGCAAGGGCTGTAGTGAGCTCATCTGACAATTCAGTTGATGAGGACTGCTCTGCACTCTCAAAAATGGTGGGCATGGTTGACATACTCGAAAATGAACTAGAAGTGAACAATACTTCTTGCAATTTATATCTGTGAAACACTAAAGAAAGAGAAACAGAAGAGATTATTTGAATAATCAATTTTGTATCAATTTCCCTACTAATATGCACAACTCAGATGCACATAATGTAAATGTATATAGTAATTTCACAATCGCCTACTCGCTACAAGAAGAATAAATCCGCGGCACTGTTTATACTCACGATCATTATGACGTAACAGTCGACAGTTGACGTCACAGTCGGCCACACGAATTGACGTCACAGTCAGCCACCCGAGTTGACGTCACAGTCAGCCACCCGAGTTGACGTAACAGTCGGTCACACGAGTGACGTCACAGTCGACCACAAGAGTTTGAGAGGAATGGAAGACCTAGGCTGTTTCGCTGTATTAAAAGTGAACATGCAATACAAACAAAGACTGACTTAGCTTTTTTAATTCATGATTGTTCATAGAAAAACTAGCGCTGTTTATTATTTATTTTTAGCATTTGCAGCTGGTGCATAAACGGGAGCAAGTGAAGCTGGCATACATTTTGTTATTAAGAATAACAGACCACTGTTTTTTTTTTTGTTTTGTTTTTTACAGATATTAGCCTACAATAAAAGCATCTGCCATCTGAAACATTTCTGAAACAGAATATAATTCACAAAAAAAGTTCCTGTAGGCTATCCTTGTTTTTTTCTATTTATGACAATTATTTAAAAAAGCAACAGATAGGACGAGAAAGAGTGCTGTCCCGAACATCAGCAGGACGTTTTTTTTTATATTAAGTCGTAAATATTACATGACTTACATTTTGCTCTATATATCGGCAACGAAAATAGTTCCAAATAAATCTATAAATCGTTGCTCATCTTTGAGAAACAGTTTCCCTGACTGAAAACTTTCCATAGGCCTACGTTTAGCGGCTTTAGATGCTCTCTGAAGCGCAGACAGAGGAGCGAAACATAACGATGTCTCTTGTCAAAAAAACTGCTTCTTTCAGCAGGTTATTTTCGCTATGTAATATGTATTGATTGAAAAAATGGAGAATAATCAAATTCGGATTTCAAACGCAACGCCGAGTTTATGAAACTCAAATTAAGATTATATTTACAGTGAATTTAGTTTTAACATTTAATTTTGTCTTTTGATGAGATTTACAAATATATATTCTTAGAGCCAAGAATTTCCATGGGAATAAATCCATATTAGCCTAATGTGCTAATTAATGTGTGTTGTCATTGACAAATAAATAAATATACAGTTTACATATCTATATATAGAAAGAAAAATATTTCCAAAACAGTACGCACAAACACACACACACACACACACACACACACACACACACTGAAAAAAAGGTTTCATTCATCCAATTAAAAAAAATGTAGGGTTCACATCTATATTTTATAACTTGAGCCAATGAAAAATAAATAACTTGCCCTAACCAATATTTTCTATGTATTTTCTAAACCTTGGCACAAAGTATATTTTTCTTATTGAAGAAAGTCAATTAATTTAAATTCTGTTTTTGATCTAAACAAAAATATATAGATTTAATATAATAAAAAATCACATTTAAGAAATATGTATTAGACATTATTTGTTTTCTCCAATCAATATAGATTTAATTATACAATTATTTCTCATTTTTAAAAATACAAATTAATTGAAATGATTTATTTTAAACAAACAAAAAGATATGGATTTAATAAAACATGTTTACCATTAAGGAACATTTCTTAATATTTAATCTTGTCCAAAATAATTTAAAAAAGAAAGAATTTTCATTACATAGATATTTATTAACTTATACATTACTTACACATATCCACAATTTCAGTACTCAAGTGTCAGATTTTCAACTTCTAAGAGCTGGCAAACATTGACCTTAGAAAACAACAGCCTTAACCGAGAACAATGCAGTGAATTAGGGAAATGTGACAATTTCTCAGTTTCATCACTACTAGAAATGCAGCTGTAGTCAGTATCTCACTATCTTCCTTTTTTTTTTTTTTTTTTTATCTATCTCTTGTTCTTCAAAGTATGTACTGTGACACGTCCACCCAGTTACCTTTACACGCACACATGCACACACGCACACACACAAACGCACGCATCTGTCAGTTCCTGACTGTATTGGTTTTGTTTTGGTTGTTTGTTTGTTTGTTTATTTGTTTTCCCTGTTTGTGATCCCAATTTATGTACATCTTGCAATAAAAAAATAAAAAAAAAAAAAAGATTCTCACTATCTCTGTCCTCGTTGTATTTTATGATGCTACAAATGATATCCAACTGTAAAAAAAAAACATTGTTGAAAAGTCAAAAATTGGAATGGAAGTACAGAGTTGTTGCTATACACCGTCCCATTTCATCTCATTGGTGTAAACTGGCAGCTTTCAGAACGCTGCAGCACGTAGCATTGCGTAGAACGTGCACAAATTTTTGTGCAAAACATTTTTTTCTGTGCTCCAAATATTGTTTACTGCATCACTTTATATATTCATTAAGTATTATTGATTTGAAAAGTTTTAATATCATAATATTTAGAAAATGCATTAACGTTATCCCGTATGACATTTTGACTGGTGTCGTCACATGATTCTCAGTTAAACCGCTTAAAATACATTGTTTAAAATTGAGATTTTAGTAATAAGTAAAAAACACCCCCATAAAGATAATAACTACTTTGATGTGCAGTTTTAACCTTTTTGAATTTTTTATCAGTTGAAAACCTTATTTGTCACTGGCCCAGATATTCACAAGAAATACAGTTAATAACCAGTAATAGTTATATTAAGACTAGTGAGACAAGTGATAATGATATAATTTACGTTAATACTTATCATATGATATTATGAGCCTATAATATAGGCTACAAGACATAGGCCTACTATATATTACATATAATATATAGCCTATTAAAATACGTATGAAGTGTCTAAAAATGTATGTTTACTATAATAAAGTACCTGGAATAAACTTCTGGCATTTTTGGTTGATGTTATAGCGCACACAGTTGTTTCCGCACGGAAATATGATGGTTTGCTCATCAAAATACAACAAATTATTCCTCACTCCTGTCCGCAATCCGAATATATAATGAGACTGTGCCACTACAGTAGCCATCTTGACAAAATTATTAGCTAACAGTTTGTAGAAAAATACTATTTAAACGAGTTGTCTGGTTTGTTTGACGTTGAAATCTTGTTGAAATCTGTTTAACGCTGCAGTAGTGACTGGTCGAGATATGTGTTTAATGCCCGTGCGCTGGCTTCGCCGAGTAACCTTGAAATTGTACATTCGTCGAAAAACAAATATTTCTTAGTTGAGCTCTTAATGAAAAATATTTATATTTAACAATGTTTTGAACGAAAAAAATATTACCTGCAAAATAAAACAAATAATGGTAAAATGAATTGAAACTAAGACAAATGTTTTATTGGATGAGGTTGAAAACCTTTTATTAATGTGTTCATGCATTCATATAAATCATGTACAATTTCAATTAAATATTTGAAATGACACAACATTTAGCAAATATGCTACATAAATAGTCAATTTGGTAGCAACTGGGTGGTTGCTGTGGGGAACACGGTGGAGCAAGTGTTCTCTGTGGGATCTTGGCAGGCACAGACACTCACTTTTGGATATTCTTCTGCCTCTGCTGCTTAGGGATCCTGAGGTTTGCGGAAGACACAAGCACTGGTGCATTTTGCAAATGCTGCCTCAGCAGCTCAGGGTTTTTAGGATTTCTCCTCTTGGAGATCTTGTCTGGCATTGGTGCTCCATGTGAGGAGCATGTGAGCACCTTTGAGGAAGCCACTGGTGCCCTCTGTAGTGACTGGATGGGTGTGGGTGTTTCTAAAGCGGCCTTTTTCAGATGTTTAGTCAAATATTCGGGGATCCTGAGTTTTCCTCTTTTTTGGGACCCTATGGGCACAGGTGCTCCCTTTGGGCACGCAGCAGGCACAGGTGCTCCCTTTGGAGATGCAGCAGGCACAGGTGCTCCCTTTGGAGATGCAGCAGGCACAGGTGCTCCCTTTGGGCACGCAGCAGGCACAGGTGCTCCCTTTGGAGATGCAGCAGGCACAGGTGCTCGCTTTGGGGACACAACAGGCACAGGTGCTTCCTTTGGAGATGCAGCAGGCACAGGTGCTCCCTTTGGAGATGCAGCAGGCACAGGTGCTCCCTTTGGAGATGCAGCAGGCACAGGTGCTCCCTTTGGGCACGCAGCAGGCACAGGTGCTCCCTTTGGAGATGCAGCAGGCACAGGTGCTCGCTTTGGGGACACAACAGGCACAGGTGCTTCCTTTGGAGATGCAGCAGGCACAGGTGCTCGCTTTGGGGACACAACAGGCACAGGTGCTGAGTGCTGAGCTTTCTCCAATGTATCACCGAAGACCAGGGATGAGGTGAGATCCTCTTTTTTAGCACTGGGAGAGTTCTGCTGCCTCCACTGCTTCGTTGTCTTCAGTTCTCCCCCCTTATATTTCCCATCTGAGAAGCCCGAGTGCTGGGAATGAGCCTTCTCAGATGCTTCACTGAAGACCGGGGATGTGGGGCATGATGTTTCTCCTTCCTCCACTGTTTCCCACCACTGGTCTGAGATGAGGTCCTCATAGTCAGGATACTTAGATATGGGGTCTGAAACTTCCATTATCGCCCACCACCGCCCCGCAGCAAGGGCTGTAGTGAGCTCATCTGACAATTCAGTTGATGAGGACTGCTCTGCACTCTCAAAAATGGTGGGCATGGTTGACATACTCGAAAATGAACTAGAAGTGAACAATACTTCTTGCAATTTATATCTGTGAAACACTAAAGAAAGAGAAACAGAAGAGATTATTTGAATAATCAATTTTGTATCAATTTCCCTACTAATATGCACAACTCAGATGCACATAATGTAAATGTATATAGTAATTTCACAATCGCCTACTCGCTACAAGAAGAATAAATCCGCGGCACTGTTTATACTCACGATCATTATGACGTAACAGTCGACAGTTGACGTCACAGTCGGCCACACGAATTGACGTCACAGTCAGCCACCCGAGTTGACGTCACAGTCAGCCACCCGAGTTGACGTAACAGTCGGTCACACGAGTGACGTCACAGTCGACCACAAGAGTTTGAGAGGAATGGAAGACCTAGGCTGTTTCGCTGTATTAAAAGTGAACATGCAATACAAACAAAGACTGACTTAGCTTTTTTAATTCATGATTGTTCATAGAAAAACTAGCGCTGTTTATTATTTATTTTTAGCATTTGCAGCTGGTGCATAAACGGGAGCAAGTGAAGCTGGCATACATTTTGTTATTAAGAATAACAGACCACTGTTTTTTTTGTTTTTTTGTTTTGTTTTGTTTTTTACAGATATTAGCCTACAATAAAAGCATCTGCCATCTGAAACATTTCTGAAACAGAATATAATTCACAAAAAAAGTTCCTGTAGGCTATCCTTGTGTTTTTCTATTTATGACAATTATTTAAAAAAGCAACAGATAGGACGAGAAAGAGTGCTGTCCCGAACATCAGCAGGACGTTTTTTTTTTATATTAAGTCGTAAATATGACATGACTTACATTTTGCTCTATATATCGGCAACGAAAATAGTTCCAAATAAATCTATAAATCGTTGCTCATCTTTGAGAAACAGTTTCCCTGACTGAAAACTTTCCATAGGCCTACGTTTAGCGGCTTTAGATGCTCTCTGAAGCGCAGACAGAGGAGCGAAACATAACGATGTCTCTTGTCAAAAAAACTGCTTCTTTCAGCAGGTTATTTTCGCTATGTAATATGTATTGATTGAAAAAATGGAGAATAATCAAATTCGGATTTCAAACGCAACGCCGAGTTTATGAAACTCAAATTAAGATTATATTTACAGTGAATTTAGTTTTAACATTTAATTTTGTCTTTTGATGAGATTTACAAATATATATTCTTAGAGCCAAGAATTTCCATGGGAATAAATCCATATTAGCCTAATGTGCTAATTAATGTGTGTTGTCATTGACAAATAAATAAATATACAGTTTACATATCTATATATAGAAAGAAAAATATTTCCAAAACAGTACGCACAAACACACACACACACACACACACACACACACACACACACACTGAAAAAAAGGTTTCATTCATCCAATTAAAAAAAATGTAGGGTTCACATCTATATTTTATAACTTGAGCCAATGAAAAATAAATAACTTGCCCTAACCAATATTTTCTATGTATTTTCTAAACCTTGGCACAAAGTATATTTTTCTTATTGAAGAAAGTCAATTAATTTAAATTCTGTTTTTGATCTAAACAAAAATATATAGATTTAATATAATAAAAAATCACATTTAAGAAATATGTATTAGACATTATTTGTTTTCTCCAATCAAATAGATATAGATTTAATTATACAATTATTTCTCATTTTTAAAAATACAAATTAATTGAAATGATTTAAACAAACAAAAAGATATGGATTTAATAAAACATGTTTACCATTAAGGAACATTTCTTAATATTTAATCTTGTCCAAAATAATTTAAAAAAGAAAGAATTTTCATTACATAGATATTTATTAACTTATACATTACTTACACATATCCACAATTTCAATACTCAAGTGTCAGATTTTCAACTTCTAAGAGCTGGCAAACATTGACCTTAGAAAACAACAGCCTTAACCGAGAACAATGCAGTGAATTAGGGAAATGTGACAATTTCTCAGTTTCATCACTACTAGAAATGCAGCTGTAGTCAGTATCTCACTATCTTCCTTTTTTTTTTTTTTTTTTTATCTATCTCTTGTTCTTCAAAGTATGTACTGTGACACGTCCACCCAGTTACCTTTACACGCACACATGCACACACGCACACACACAAACGCACGCATCTGTCAGTTCCTGACTGTATTGGTTTTGTTTTGGTTGTTTGTTTGTTTGTTTATTTGTTTTCCCTGTTTGTGATCCCAATTTATGTACATCTTGCAGTAAAAAAATTTTTAAAATAAAAAGATTCTCACTATCTCTGTCCCCGTTGTATTTTATGATGCTACAAATGATATCCAACTGTAAAAAAAAAACATTGTTGAAAAGTCAAAAATTGGAATGGAAGTACAGAGTTGTTGCTATACACCGTCCCATTTCATCTCATTGGTGTAAACTGGCAGCTTTCAGAACGCTGCAGCACGTAGCATTGCGTAGAACGTGCACAAATTTTTGTGCAAAACATTTTTTTCTGTGCTCCAAATATTGTTTACTGCATCACTTTATATATTCATTAAGTATTATTGATTTGAAAAGTTTTAATATCATAATATTTAGAAAATGCATTAACGTTATCCCGTATGACATTTTGACTGGTGTCGTCACATGATTCTCAGTTAAACCGCTTAAAATACATTGTTTAAAATTGAGATTTTAGTAATAAGTAAAAAACACCCCCATAAAGATAATAACTACTTTGATGTGCAGTTTTAACCTTTTTGAATTTTTTATCAGTTGAAAACCTTATTTGTCACTGGCCCAGATATTCACAAGAAATACAGTTAATAACCAGTAATAGTTATATTAAGACTAGTGAGACAAGTGATAATGATATAATTTACGTTAATACTTATCATATGATATTATGAGCCTATAATATAGGCTACAAGACATAGGCCTACTATATATTACATATAATATATAGCCTATTAAAATACGTATGAAGTGTCTAAAAATGTATGTTTACTATAATAAAGTACCTGGAATAAACTTCTGGCATTTTTGGTTGATGTTATAGCGCACACAGTTGTTTCCGCACGGAAATATGATGGTTTGCTCATCAAAATACAACAAATTATTCCTCACTCCTGTCCGCAATCCGAATATATAATTAGACTGTGCCACTACAGTAGCCATCTTGACAAAATTATTAGCTAACAGTTTGTAGAAAAATACTATTTAAACGAGTTGTCTGGTTTGTTTGACGTTGAAATCTTGTTGAAATCTGTTTAACGCTGCAGTAGTGACTGGTCGAGATATGTGTTTAATGCCCGTGCGCTGGCTTCGCCGAGTAACCTTGAAATTGTACATTCGTCGAAAAACAAATATTTCTTAGTTGAGCTCTTAATGAAAAATATTTATATTTAACAATGTTTTGAACGAAAAAAATATTACCTGCAAAATAAAACAAATAATGGTAAAATGAATTGAAACTAAGACAAATGTTTTATTGGATGAGGTTGAAAACCTTTTATTAATGTGTACATGCATTCATATAAATCATGTACAATTTCAATTAAATATTTGAAATGACACAACATTTAGCAAATATGCTACATAAATAGTCAATTTGGTAGCAACTGGGTGGTTGCTGTGGGGAACACGGTGGAGCAAGTGTTCTCTGTGGGATCTTGGCAGGCACAGACACTCCCTTTTGGATATTCTTCTGCCTCTGCTGCTTAGGGATCCTGAGGTTTGCGGAAGACACAAGCACTGGTGCATTTTGCAAATGCTGCCTCAGCAGCTCAGGGTTTTTAGGATTTCTCCTCTTGGAGATCTTGTCTGGCATTGGTGCTCCATGTGAGGAGCATGTGAGCACCTTTGAGGAAGCCACTGGTGCCCTCTGTAGTGACTGGATGGGTGTGGGTGTTTCTAAAGCGGCCTTTTTCAGATGTTTAGTCAAATATTCGGGGATCCTGAGTTTTCCTCTTTTTTGGGACCCTATGGGCACAGGTGCTCCCTTTGGGCACGCAGCAGGCACAGGTGCTCCCTTTGGAGATGCAGCAGGCACAGGTGCTCCCTTTGGGCACGCAGCAGGCACAGGTGCTCCCTTTGGAGATGCAGCAGGCACAGGTGCTCCCTTTGGAGATGCAGCAGGCACAGGTGCTCGCTTTGGGGACACAACAGGCACAGGTGCTTCCTTTGGAGATGCAGCAGGCACAGGTGCTGAGTGCTGAGCTTTCTCCAATGTATCACCGAAGACCAGGGATGAGGTGAGATCCTCTTTTTTAGCACTGGGAGAGTTCTGCTGCCTCCACTGCTTCGTTGTCTTCAGTTCTCCCCCCTTATATTTCCCATCTGAGAAGCCCGAGTGCTGGGAATGAGCCTTCTCAGATGCTTCACTGAAGACCGGGGATGTGGGGCATGATGTTTCTCCTTCCTCCACTGTTTCCCACCACTGGTCTGAGATGAGGTCCTCATAGTCAGGATACTTAGATATGGGGTCTGAAACTTCCATTATCGCCCACCACCGCCCCGCAGCAAGGGCTGTAGTGAGCTCATCTGACAATTCAGTTGATGAGGACTGCTCTGCACTCTCAAAAATGGTGGGCATGGTTGACATACTCGAAAATGAACTAGAAGTGAACAATACTTCTTGCAATTTATATCTGTGAAACACTAAAGAAAGAGAAACAGAAGAGATTATTTGAATAATCAATTTTGTATCAATTTCCCTACTAATATGCACAACTCAGATGCACATAATGTAAATGTATATAGTAATTTCACAATCGCCTACTCGCTACAAGAAGAATAAATCCGCGGCACTGTTTATACTCACGATCATTATGACGTAACAGTCGACAGTTGACGTCACAGTCGGCCACACGAATTGACGTCACAGTCAGCCACCCGAGTTGACGTCACAGTCAGCCACCCGAGTTGACGTAACAGTCGGTCACACGAGTGACGTCACAGTCGACCACAAGAGTTTGAGAGGAATGGAAGACCTAGGCTGTTTCGCTGTATTAAAAGTGAACATGCAATACAAACAAAGACTGACTTAGCTTTTTTAATTCATGATTGTTCATAGAAAAACTAGCGCTGTTTATTATTTATTTTTAGCATTTGCAGCTGGTGCATAAACGGGAGCAAGTGAAGCTGGCATACATTTTGTTATTAAGAATAACAGACCACTGTTTTTTTTTTTGTTTTGTTTTTTACAGATATTAGCCTACAATAAAAGCATCTGCCATCTGAAACATTTCTGAAACAGAATATAATTCACAAAAAAAGTTCCTGTAGGCTATCCTTGTTTTTTTCTATTTATGACAATTATTTAAAAAAGCAACAGATAGGACGAGAAAGAGTGCTGTCCCGAACATCAGCAGGACGTTTTTTTTTATATTAAGTCGTAAATATTACATGACTTACATTTTGCTCTATATATCGGCAACGAAAATAGTTCCAAATAAATCTATAAATCGTTGCTCATCTTTGAGAAACAGTTTCCCTGACTGAAAACTTTCCATAGGCCTACGTTTAGCGGCTTTAGATGCTCTCTGAAGCGCAGACAGAGGAGCGAAACATAACGATGTCTCTTGTCAAAAAAACTGCTTCTTTCAGCAGGTTATTTTCGCTATGTAATATGTATTGATTGAAAAAATGGAGAATAATCAAATTCGGATTTCAAACGCAACGCCGAGTTTATGAAACTCAAATTAAGATTATATTTACAGTGAATTTAGTTTTAACATTTAATTTTGTCTTTTGATGAGATTTACAAATATATATTCTTAGAGCCAAGAATTTCCATGGGAATAAATCCATATTAGCCTAATGTGCTAATTAATGTGTGTTGTCATTGACAAATAAATAAATATACAGTTTACATATCTATATATAGAAAGAAAAATATTTCCAAAACAGTACGCACAAACACACACACACACACACACACACACACACACACACACTGAAAAAAAGGTTTCATTCATCCAATTAAAAAAAATGTAGGGTTCACATCTATATTTTATAACTTGAGCCAATGAAAAATAAATAACTTGCCCTAACCAATATTTTCTATGTATTTTCTAAACCTTGGCACAAAGTATATTTTTCTTATTGAAGAAAGTCAATTAATTTAAATTCTGTTTTTGATCTAAACAAAAATATATAGATTTAATATAATAAAAAATCACATTTAAGAAATATGTATTAGACATTATTTGTTTTCTCCAATCAATATAGATTTAATTATACAATTATTTCTCATTTTTAAAAATACAAATTAATTGAAATGATTTATTTTAAACAAACAAAAAGATATGGATTTAATAAAACATGTTTACCATTAAGGAACATTTCTTAATATTTAATCTTGTCCAAAATAATTTAAAAAAGAAAGAATTTTCATTACATAGATATTTATTAACTTATACATTACTTACACATATCCACAATTTCAGTACTCAAGTGTCAGATTTTCAACTTCTAAGAGCTGGCAAACATTGACCTTAGAAAACAACAGCCTTAACCGAGAACAATGCAGTGAATTAGGGAAATGTGACAATTTCTCAGTTTCATCACTACTAGAAATGCAGCTGTAGTCAGTATCTCACTATCTTCCTTTTTTTTTTTTTTTTTTATCTATCTCTTGTTCTTCAAAGTATGTACTGTGACACGTCCACCCAGTTACCTTTACACGCACACATGCACACACGCACACACACAAACGCACGCATCTGTCAGTTCCTGACTGTATTGGTTTTGTTTTGGTTGTTTGTTTGTTTGTTTATTTGTTTTCCCTGTTTGTGATCCCAATTTATGTACATCTTGCAATAAAAAAAATAAAATAAAAAAAAAGATTCTCACTATCTCTGTCCTCGTTGTATTTTATGATGCTACAAATGATATCCAACTGTAAAAAAAAAACATTGTTGAAAAGTCAAAAATTGGAATGGAAGTACAGAGTTGTTGCTATACACCGTCCCATTTCATCTCATTGGTGTAAACTGGCAGCTTTCAGAACGCTGCAGCACGTAGCATTGCGTAGAACGTGCACAAATTTTTGTGCAAAACATTTTTTTCTGTGCTCCAAATATTGTTTACTGCATCACTTTATATATTCATTAAGTATTATTGATTTGAAAAGTTTTAATATCATAATATTTAGAAAATGCATTAACGTTATCCCGTATGACATTTTGACTGGTGTCGTCACATGATTCTCAGTTAAACCGCTTAAAATAGCCTACATTGTTTAAAATTGAGATTTTAGTAATAAGTAAAAAACACCCCCATAAAGATAATAACTACTTTGATGTGCAGTTTTAACCTTTTTGAATTTTTTATCAGTTGAAAACCTTATTTGTCACTGGCCCAGATATTCACAAGAAATACAGTTAATAACCAGTAATAGTTATATTAAGACTAGTGAGACAAGTGATAATGATATAATTTACGTTAATACTTATCATATGATATTATGAGCCTATAATATAGGCTACAAGACATAGGCCTACTATATATTACATATAATATATAGCCTATTAAAATACGTATGAAGTGTCTAAAAATGTATGTTTACTATAATAAAGTACCTGGAATAAACTTCTGGCATTTTTGGTTGATGTTATAGCGCACACAGTTGTTTCCGCACGGAAATATGATGGTTTGCTCATCAAAATACAACAAATTATTCCTCACTCCTGTCCGCAATCCGAATATATAATGAGACTGTGCCACTACAGTAGCCATCTTGACAAAATTATTAGCTAACAGTTTGTAGAAAAATACTATTTAAACGAGTTGTCTGGTTTGTTTGACGTTGAAATCTTGTTGAAATCTGTTTAACGCTGCAGTAGTGACTGGTCGAGATATGTGTTTAATGCCCGTGCGCTGGCTTCGCCGAGTAACCTTGAAATTGTACATTCGTCGAAAAACAAATATTTCTTAGTTGAGCTCTTAATGAAAAATATTTATATTTAACAATGTTTTGAACGAAAAAAATATTACCTGCAAAATAAAACAAATAATGGTAAAATGAATTGAAACTAAGACAAATGTTTTATTGGATGAGGTTGAAAACCTTTTATTAATGTGTTCATGCATTCATATAAATCATGTACAATTTCAATTAAATATTTGAAATGACACAACATTTAGCAAATATGCTACATAAATAGTCAATTTGGTAGCAACTGGGTGGTTGCTGTGGGGAACACGGTGGAGCAAGTGTTCTCTGTGGGATCTTGGCAGGCACAGACACTCACTTTTGGATATTCTTCTGCCTCTGCTGCTTAGGGATCCTGAGGTTTGCGGAAGACACAAGCACTGGTGCATTTTGCAAATGCTGCCTCAGCAGCTCAGGGTTTTTAGGATTTCTCCTCTTGGAGATCTTGTCTGGCATTGGTGCTCCATGTGAGGAGCATGTGAGCACCTTTGAGGAAGCCACTGGTGCCCTCTGTAGTGACTGGATGGGTGTGGGTGTTTCTAAAGCGGCCTTTTTCAGATGTTTAGTCAAATATTCGGGGATCCTGAGTTTTCCTCTTTTTTGGGACCCTATGGGCACAGGTGCTCCCTTTGGGCACGCAGCAGGCACAGGTGCTCCCTTTGGAGATGCAGCAGGCACAGGTGCTCCCTTTGGAGATGCAGCAGGCACAGGTGCTCCCTTTGGGCACGCAGCAGGCACAGGTGCTCCCTTTGGAGATGCAGCAGGCACAGGTGCTCGCTTTGGGGACACAACAGGCACAGGTGCTTCCTTTGGAGATGCAGCAGGCACAGGTGCTCCCTTTGGAGATGCAGCAGGCACAGGTGCTCCCTTTGGAGATGCAGCAGGCACAGGTGCTCCCTTTGGGCACGCAGCAGGCACAGGTGCTCCCTTTGGAGATGCAGCAGGCACAGGTGCTCGCTTTGGGGACACAACAGGCACAGGTGCTTCCTTTGGAGATGCAGCAGGCACAGGTGCTCGCTTTGGGGACACAACAGGCACAGGTGCTGAGTGCTGAGCTTTCTCCAATGTATCACCGAAGACCAGGGATGAGGTGAGATCCTCTTTTTTAGCACTGGGAGAGTTCTGCTGCCTCCACTGCTTCGTTGTCTTCAGTTCTCCCCCCTTATATTTCCCATCTGAGAAGCCCGAGTGCTGGGAATGAGCCTTCTCAGATGCTTCACTGAAGACCGGGGATGTGGGGCATGATGTTTCTCCTTCCTCCACTGTTTCCCACCACTGGTCTGAGATGAGGTCCTCATAGTCAGGATACTTAGATATGGGGTCTGAAACTTCCATTATCGCCCACCACCGCCCCGCAGCAAGGGCTGTAGTGAGCTCATCTGACAATTCAGTTGATGAGGACTGCTCTGCACTCTCAAAAATGGTGGGCATGGTTGACATACTCGAAAATGAACTAGAAGTGAACAATACTTCTTGCAATTTATATCTGTGAAACACTAAAGAAAGAGAAACAGAAGAGATTATTTGAATAATCAATTTTGTATCAATTTCCCTACTAATATGCACAACTCAGATGCACATAATGTAAATGTATATAGTAATTTCACAATCGCCTACTCGCTACAAGAAGAATAAATCCGCGGCACTGTTTATACTCACGATCATTATGACGTAACAGTCGACAGTTGACGTCACAGTCGGCCACACGAATTGACGTCACAGTCAGCCACCCGAGTTGACGTCACAGTCAGCCACCCGAGTTGACGTAACAGTCGGTCACACGAGTGACGTCACAGTCGACCACAAGAGTTTGAGAGGAATGGAAGACCTAGGCTGTTTCGCTGTATTAAAAGTGAACATGCAATACAAACAAAGACTGACTTAGCTTTTTTAATTCATGATTGTTCATAGAAAAACTAGCGCTGTTTATTATTTATTTTTAGCATTTGCAGCTGGTGCATAAACGGGAGCAAGTGAAGCTGGCATACATTTTGTTATTAAGAATAACAGACCACTGTTTTTTTTTTTTTTTTTTTTTTACAGATATTAGCCTACAATAAAAGCATCTGCCATCTGAAACATTTCTGAAACAGAATATAATTCACAAAAAAAGTTCCTGTAGGCTATCCTTGTTTTTTTCTATTTATGACAATTATTTAAAAAAGCAACAGATAGGACGAGAAAGAGTGCTGTCCCGAACATCAGCAGGACGTTTTTTTTTATATTAAGTCGTAAATATTACATGACTTACATTTTGCTCTATATATCGGCAACGAAAATAGTTCCAAATAAATCTATAAATCGTTGCTCATCTTTGAGAAACAGTTTCCCTGACTGAAAACTTTCCATAGGCCTACGTTTAGCGGCTTTAGATGCTCTCTGAAGCGCAGACAGAGGAGCGAAACATAACGATGTCTCTTGTCAAAAAAACTGCTTCTTTCAGCAGGTTATTTTCGCTATGTAATATGTATTGATTGAAAAAATGGAGAATAATCAAATTCGGATTTCAAACGCAACGCCGAGTTTATGAAACTCAAATTAAGATTATATTTACAGTGAATTTAGTTTTAACATTTAATTTTGTCTTTTGATGAGATTTACAAATATATATTCTTAGAGCCAAGAATTTCCATGGGAATAAATCCATATTAGCCTAATGTGCTAATTAATGTGTGTTGTCATTGACAAATAAATAAATATACAGTTTACATATCTATATATAGAAAGAAAAATATTTCCAAAACAGTACGCACAAACACACACACACACACACACACACACACACACACTGAAAAAAAGGTTTCATTCATCCAATTAAAAAAAATGTAGGGTTCACATCTATATTTTATAACTTGAGCCAATGAAAAATAAATAACTTGCCCTAACCAATATTTTCTATGTATTTTCTAAACCTTGGCACAAAGTATATTTTTCTTATTGAAGAAAGTCAATTAATTTAAATTCTGTTTTTGATCTAAACAAAAATATATAGATTTAATATAATAAAAAATCACATTTAAGAAATATGTATTAGACATTATTTGTTTTCTCCAATCAATATAGATTTAATTATACAATTATTTCTCATTTTTAAAAATACAAATTAATTGAAATGATTTATTTTAAACAAACAAAAAGATATGGATTTAATAAAACATGTTTACCATTAAGGAACATTTCTTAATATTTAATCTTGTCCAAAATAATTTAAAAAAGAAAGAATTTTCATTACATAGATATTTATTAACTTATACATTACTTACACATATCCACAATTTCAGTACTCAAGTGTCAGATTTTCAACTTCTAAGAGCTGGCAAACATTGACCTTAGAAAACAACAGCCTTAACCGAGAACAATGCAGTGAATTAGGGAAATGTGACAATTTCTCAGTTTCATCACTACTAGAAATGCAGCTGTAGTCAGTATCTCACTATCTTCCTTTTTTTTTTTTTTTTTTTATCTATCTCTTGTTCTTCAAAGTATGTACTGTGACACGTCCACCCAGTTACCTTTACACGCACACATGCACACACGCACACACACAAACGCACGCATCTGTCAGTTCCTGACTGTATTGGTTTTGTTTTGGTTGTTTGTTTGTTTGTTTATTTGTTTTCCCTGTTTGTGATCCCAATTTATGTACATCTTGCAATAAAAAAAATAAAATAAAAAAAAAGATTCTCACTATCTCTGTCCTCGTTGTATTTTATGATGCTACAAATGATATCCAACTGTAAAAAAAAAACATTGTTGAAAAGTCAAAAATTGGAATGGAAGTACAGAGTTGTTGCTATACACCGTCCCATTTCATCTCATTGGTGTAAACTGGCAGCTTTCAGAACGCTGCAGCACGTAGCATTGCGTAGAACGTGCACAAATTTTTGTGCAAAACATTTTTTTCTGTGCTCCAAATATTGTTTACTGCATCACTTTATATATTCATTAAGTATTATTGATTTGAAAAGTTTTAATATCATAATATTTAGAAAATGCATTAACGTTATCCCGTATGACATTTTGACTGGTGTCGTCACATGATTCTCAGTTAAACCGCTTAAAATAGCCTACATTGTTTAAAATTGAGATTTTAGTAATAAGTAAAAAACACCCCCATAAAGATAATAACTACTTTGATGTGCAGTTTTAACCTTTTTGAATTTTTTATCAGTTGAAAACCTTATTTGTCACTGGCCCAGATATTCACAAGAAATACAGTTAATAACCAGTAATAGTTATATTAAGACTAGTGAGACAAGTGATAATGATATAATTTACGTTAATACTTATCATATGATATTATGAGCCTATAATATAGGCTACAAGACATAGGCCTACTATATATTACATATAATATATAGCCTATTAAAATACGTATGAAGTGTCTAAAAATGTATGTTTACTATAATAAAGTACCTGGAATAAACTTCTGGCATTTTTGGTTGATGTTATAGCGCACACAGTTGTTTCCGCACGGAAATATGATGGTTTGCTCATCAAAATACAACAAATTATTCCTCACTCCTGTCCGCAATCCGAATATATAATGAGACTGTGCCACTACAGTAGCCATCTTGACAAAATTATTAGCTAACAGTTTGTAGAAAAATACTATTTAAACGAGTTGTCTGGTTTGTTTGACGTTGAAATCTTGTTGAAATCTGTTTAACGCTGCAGTAGTGACTGGTCGAGATATGTGTTTAATGCCCGTGCGCTGGCTTCGCCGAGTAACCTTGAAATTGTACATTCGTCGAAAAACAAATATTTCTTAGTTGAGCTCTTAATGAAAAATATTTATATTTAACAATGTTTTGAACGAAAAAAATATTACCTGCAAAATAAAACAAATAATGGTAAAATGAATTGAAACTAAGACAAATGTTTTATTGGATGAGGTTGAAAACCTTTTATTAATGTGTTCATGCATTCATATAAATCATGTACAATTTCAATTAAATATTTGAAATGACACAACATTTAGCAAATATGCTACATAAATAGTCAATTTGGTAGCAACTGGGTGGTTGCTGTGGGGAACACGGTGGAGCAAGTGTTCTCTGTGGGATCTTGGCAGGCACAGACACTCACTTTTGGATATTCTTCTGCCTCTGCTGCTTAGGGATCCTGAGGTTTGCGGAAGACACAAGCACTGGTGCATTTTGCAAATGCTGCCTCAGCAGCTCAGGGTTTTTAGGATTTCTCCTCTTGGAGATCTTGTCTGGCATTGGTGCTCCATGTGAGGAGCATGTGAGCACCTTTGAGGAAGCCACTGGTGCCCTCTGTAGTGACTGGATGGGTGTGGGTGTTTCTAAAGCGGCCTTTTTCAGATGTTTAGTCAAATATTCGGGGATCCTGAGTTTTCCTCTTTTTTGGGACCCTATGGGCACAGGTGCTCCCTTTGGGCACGCAGCAGGCACAGGTGCTCCCTTTGGAGATGCAGCAGGCACAGGTGCTCCCTTTGGAGATGCAGCAGGCACAGGTGCTCCCTTTGGGCACGCAGCAGGCACAGGTGCTCCCTTTGGAGATGCAGCAGGCACAGGTGCTCGCTTTGGGGACACAACAGGCACAGGTGCTTCCTTTGGAGATGCAGCAGGCACAGGTGCTCCCTTTGGAGATGCAGCAGGCACAGGTGCTCCCTTTGGAGATGCAGCAGGCACAGGTGCTCCCTTTGGGCACGCAGCAGGCACAGGTGCTCCCTTTGGAGATGCAGCAGGCACAGGTGCTCGCTTTGGGGACACAACAGGCACAGGTGCTTCCTTTGGAGATGCAGCAGGCACAGGTGCTCGCTTTGGGGACACAACAGGCACAGGTGCTGAGTGCTGAGCTTTCTCCAATGTATCACCGAAGACCAGGGATGAGGTGAGATCCTCTTTTTTAGCACTGGGAGAGTTCTGCTGCCTCCACTGCTTCGTTGTCTTCAGTTCTCCCCCCTTATATTTCCCATCTGAGAAGCCCGAGTGCTGGGAATGAGCCTTCTCAGATGCTTCACTGAAGACCGGGGATGTGGGGCATGATGTTTCTCCTTCCTCCACTGTTTCCCACCACTGGTCTGAGATGAGGTCCTCATAGTCAGGATACTTAGATATGGGGTCTGAAACTTCCATTATCGCCCACCACCGCCCCGCAGCAAGGGCTGTAGTGAGCTCATCTGACAATTCAGTTGATGAGGACTGCTCTGCACTCTCAAAAATGGTGGGCATGGTTGACATACTCGAAAATGAACTAGAAGTGAACAATACTTCTTGCAATTTATATCTGTGAAACACTAAAGAAAGAGAAACAGAAGAGATTATTTGAATAATCAATTTTGTATCAATTTCCCTACTAATATGCACAACTCAGATGCACATAATGTAAATGTATATAGTAATTTCACAATCGCCTACTCGCTACAAGAAGAATAAATCCGCGGCACTGTTTATACTCACGATCATTATGACGTAACAGTCGACAGTTGACGTCACAGTCGGCCACACGAATTGACGTCACAGTCAGCCACCCGAGTTGACGTCACAGTCAGCCACCCGAGTTGACGTAACAGTCGGTCACACGAGTGACGTCACAGTCGACCACAAGAGTTTGAGAGGAATGGAAGACCTAGGCTGTTTCGCTGTATTAAAAGTGAACATGCAATACAAACAAAGACTGACTTAGCTTTTTTAATTCATGATTGTTCATAGAAAAACTAGCGCTGTTTATTATTTATTTTTAGCATTTGCAGCTGGTGCATAAACGGGAGCAAGTGAAGCTGGCATACATTTTGTTATTAAGAATAACAGACCACTGTTTTTTTTGTTTTTTTGTTTTGTTTTGTTTTTTACAGATATTAGCCTACAATAAAAGCATCTGCCATCTGAAACATTTCTGAAACAGAATATAATTCACAAAAAAAGTTCCTGTAGGCTATCCTTGTGTTTTTCTATTTATGACAATTATTTAAAAAAGCAACAGATAGGACGAGAAAGAGTGCTGTCCCGAACATCAGCAGGACGTTTTTTTTTTATATTAAGTCGTAAATATGACATGACTTACATTTTGCTCTATATATCGGCAACGAAAATAGTTCCAAATAAATCTATAAATCGTTGCTCATCTTTGAGAAACAGTTTCCCTGACTGAAAACTTTCCATAGGCCTACGTTTAGCGGCTTTAGATGCTCTCTGAAGCGCAGACAGAGGAGCGAAACATAACGATGTCTCTTGTCAAAAAAACTGCTTCTTTCAGCAGGTTATTTTCGCTATGTAATATGTATTGATTGAAAAAATGGAGAATAATAAAATTCGGATTTCAAACGCAACGCCGAGTTTATGAAACTCAAATTAAGATTATATTTACAGTGAATTTAGTTTTAACATTTAATTTTGTCTTTTGATGAGATTTACAAATATATATTCTTAGAGCCAAGAATTTCCATGGGAATAAATCCATATTAGCCTAATGTGCTAATTAATGTGTGTTGTCATTGACAAATAAATAAATATACAGTTTACATATCTATATATAGAAAGAAAAATATTTCCAAAACAGTACGCACAAACACACACACACACACACACACACACACTGAAAAAAAGGTTTCATTCATCCAATTAAAAAAAATGTAGGGTTCACATCTATATTTTATAACTTGAGCCAATGAAAAATAAATAACTTGCCCTAACCAATATTTTCTATGTATTTTCTAAACCTTGGCACAAAGTATATTTTTCTTATTGAAGAAAGTCAATTAATTTAAATTCTGTTTTTGATCTAAACAAAAATATATAGATTTAATATAATAAAAAATCACATTTAAGAAATATGTATTAGACATTATTTGTTTTCTCCAATCAAATAGATATAGATTTAATTATACAATTATTTCTCATTTTTAAAAATACAAATTAATTGAAATGATTTAAACAAACAAAAAGATATGGATTTAATAAAACATGTTTACCATTAAGGAACATTTCTTAATATTTAATCTTGTCCAAAATAATTTAAAAAAGAAAGAATTTTCATTACATAGATATTTATTAACTTATACATTACTTACACATATCCACAATTTCAATACTCAAGTGTCAGATTTTCAACTTCTAAGAGCTGGCAAACATTGACCTTAGAAAACAACAGCCTTAACCGAGAACAATGCAGTGAATTAGGGAAATGTGACAATTTCTCAGTTTCATCACTACTAGAAATGCAGCTGTAGTCAGTATCTCACTATCTTCCTTTTTTTTTTTTTTTTTTTATCTATCTCTTGTTCTTCAAAGTATGTACTGTGACACGTCCACCCAGTTACCTTTACACGCACACATGCACACACGCACACACACAAACGCACGCATCTGTCAGTTCCTGACTGTATTGGTTTTGTTTTGGTTGTTTGTTTGTTTGTTTATTTGTTTTCCCTGTTTGTGATCCCAATTTATGTACATCTTGCAGTAAAAAAATTTTTAAAATAAAAAGATTCTCACTATCTCTGTCCCCGTTGTATTTTATGATGCTACAAATGATATCCAACTGTAAAAAAAAAACATTGTTGAAAAGTCAAAAATTGGAATGGAAGTACAGAGTTGTTGCTATACACCGTCCCATTTCATCTCATTGGTGTAAACTGGCAGCTTTCAGAACGCTGCAGCACGTAGCATTGCGTAGAACGTGCACAAATTTTTGTGCAAAACATTTTTTTCTGTGCTCCAAATATTGTTTACTGCATCACTTTATATATTCATTAAGTATTATTGATTTGAAAAGTTTTAATATCATAATATTTAGAAAATGCATTAACGTTATCCCGTATGACATTTTGACTGGTGTCGTCACATGATTCTCAGTTAAACCGCTTAAAATACATTGTTTAAAATTGAGATTTTAGTAATAAGTAAAAAACACCCCCATAAAGATAATAACTACTTTGATGTGCAGTTTTAACCTTTTTGAATTTTTTATCAGTTGAAAACCTTATTTGTCACTGGCCCAGATATTCACAAGAAATACAGTTAATAACCAGTAATAGTTATATTAAGACTAGTGAGACAAGTGATAATGATATAATTTACGTTAATACTTATCATATGATATTATGAGCCTATAATATAGGCTACAAGACATAGGCCTACTATATATTACATATAATATATAGCCTATTAAAATACGTATGAAGTGTCTAAAAATGTATGTTTACTATAATAAAGTACCTGGAATAAACTTCTGGCATTTTTGGTTGATGTTATAGCGCACACAGTTGTTTCCGCACGGAAATATGATGGTTTGCTCATCAAAATACAACAAATTATTCCTCACTCCTGTCCGCAATCCGAATATATAATTAGACTGTGCCACTACAGTAGCCATCTTGACAAAATTATTAGCTAACAGTTTGTAGAAAAATACTATTTAAACGAGTTGTCTGGTTTGTTTGACGTTGAAATCTTGTTGAAATCTGTTTAACGCTGCAGTAGTGACTGGTCGAGATATGTGTTTAATGCCCGTGCGCTGGCTTCGCCGAGTAACCTTGAAATTGTACATTCGTCGAAAAACAAATATTTCTTAGTTGAGCTCTTAATGAAAAATATTTATATTTAACAATGTTTTGAACGAAAAAAATATTACCTGCAAAATAAAACAAATAATGGTAAAATGAATTGAAACTAAGACAAATGTTTTATTGGATGAGGTTGAAAACCTTTTATTAATGTGTACATGCATTCATATAAATCATGTACAATTTCAATTAAATATTTGAAATGACACAACATTTAGCAAATATGCTACATAAATAGTCAATTTGGTAGCAACTGGGTGGTTGCTGTGGGGAACACGGTGGAGCAAGTGTTCTCTGTGGGATCTTGGCAGGCACAGACACTCCCTTTTGGATATTCTTCTGCCTCTGCTGCTTAGGGATCCTGAGGTTTGCGGAAGACACAAGCACTGGTGCATTTTGCAAATGCTGCCTCAGCAGCTCAGGGTTTTTAGGATTTCTCCTCTTGGAGATCTTGTCTGGCATTGGTGCTCCATGTGAGGAGCATGTGAGCACCTTTGAGGAAGCCACTGGTGCCCTCTGTAGTGACTGGATGGGTGTGGGTGTTTCTAAAGCGGCCTTTTTCAGATGTTTAGTCAAATATTCGGGGATCCTGAGTTTTCCTCTTTTTTGGGACCCTATGGGCACAGGTGCTCCCTTTGGGCACGCAGCAGGCACAGGTGCTCCCTTTGGAGATGCAGCAGGCACAGGTGCTCCCTTTGGGCACGCAGCAGGCACAGGTGCTCCCTTTGGAGATGCAGCAGGCACAGGTGCTCCCTTTGGAGATGCAGCAGGCACAGGTGCTCGCTTTGGGGACACAACAGGCACAGGTGCTTCCTTTGGAGATGCAGCAGGCACAGGTGCTGAGTGCTGAGCTTTCTCCAATGTATCACCGAAGACCAGGGATGAGGTGAGATCCTCTTTTTTAGCACTGGGAGAGTTCTGCTGCCTCCACTGCTTCGTTGTCTTCAGTTCTCCCCCCTTATATTTCCCATCTGAGAAGCCCGAGTGCTGGGAATGAGCCTTCTCAGATGCTTCACTGAAGACCGGGGATGTGGGGCATGATGTTTCTCCTTCCTCCACTGTTTCCCACCACTGGTCTGAGATGAGGTCCTCATAGTCAGGATACTTAGATATGGGGTCTGAAACTTCCATTATCGCCCACCACCGCCCCGCAGCAAGGGCTGTAGTGAGCTCATCTGACAATTCAGTTGATGAGGACTGCTCTGCACTCTCAAAAATGGTGGGCATGGTTGACATACTCGAAAATGAACTAGAAGTGAACAATACTTCTTGCAATTTATATCTGTGAAACACTAAAGAAAGAGAAACAGAAGAGATTATTTGAATAATCAATTTTGTATCAATTTCCCTACTAATATGCACAACTCAGATGCACATAATGTAAATGTATATAGTAATTTCACAATCGCCTACTCGCTACAAGAAGAATAAATCCGCGGCACTGTTTATACTCACGATCATTATGACGTAACAGTCGACAGTTGACGTCACAGTCGGCCACACGAATTGACGTCACAGTCAGCCACCCGAGTTGACGTCACAGTCAGCCACCCGAGTTGACGTAACAGTCGGTCACACGAGTGACGTCACAGTCGACCACAAGAGTTTGAGAGGAATGGAAGACCTAGGCTGTTTCGCTGTATTAAAAGTGAACATGCAATACAAACAAAGACTGACTTAGCTTTTTTAATTCATGATTGTTCATAGAAAAACTAGCGCTGTTTATTATTTATTTTTAGCATTTGCAGCTGGTGCATAAACGGGAGCAAGTGAAGCTGGCATACATTTTGTTATTAAGAATAACAGACCACTGTTTTTTTTTTTTTTTTTTTTTTTACAGATATTAGCCTACAATAAAAGCATCTGCCATCTGAAACATTTCTGAAACAGAATATAATTCACAAAAAAAGTTCCTGTAGGCTATCCTTGTTTTTTTCTATTTATGACAATTATTTAAAAAAGCAACAGATAGGACGAGAAAGAGTGCTGTCCCGAACATCAGCAGGACGTTTTTTTTTATATTAAGTCGTAAATATTACATGACTTACATTTTGCTCTATATATCGGCAACGAAAATAGTTCCAAATAAATCTATAAATCGTTGCTCATCTTTGAGAAACAGTTTCCCTGACTGAAAACTTTCCATAGGCCTACGTTTAGCGGCTTTAGATGCTCTCTGAAGCGCAGACAGAGGAGCGAAACATAACGATGTCTCTTGTCAAAAAAACTGCTTCTTTCAGCAGGTTATTTTCGCTATGTAATATGTATTGATTGAAAAAATGGAGAATAATCAAATTCGGATTTCAAACGCAACGCCGAGTTTATGAAACTCAAATTAAGATTATATTTACAGTGAATTTAGTTTTAACATTTAATTTTGTCTTTTGATGAGATTTACAAATATATATTCTTAGAGCCAAGAATTTCCATGGGAATAAATCCATATTAGCCTAATGTGCTAATTAATGTGTGTTGTCATTGACAAATAAATAAATATACAGTTTACATATCTATATATAGAAAGAAAAATATTTCCAAAACAGTACGCACAAACACACACACACACACACACACACACACACACACACACACTGAAAAAAAGGTTTCATTCATCCAATTAAAAAAAATGTAGGGTTCACATCTATATTTTATAACTTGAGCCAATGAAAAATAAATAACTTGCCCTAACCAATATTTTCTATGTATTTTCTAAACCTTGGCACAAAGTATATTTTTCTTATTGAAGAAAGTCAATTAATTTAAATTCTGTTTTTGATCTAAACAAAAATATATAGATTTAATATAATAAAAAATCACATTTAAGAAATATGTATTAGACATTATTTGTTTTCTCCAATCAATATAGATTTAATTATACAATTATTTCTCATTTTTAAAAATACAAATTAATTGAAATGATTTATTTTAAACAAACAAAAAGATATGGATTTAATAAAACATGTTTACCATTAAGGAACATTTCTTAATATTTAATCTTGTCCAAAATAATTTAAAAAAGAAAGAATTTTCATTACATAGATATTTATTAACTTATACATTACTTACACATATCCACAATTTCAGTACTCAAGTGTCAGATTTTCAACTTCTAAGAGCTGGCAAACATTGACCTTAGAAAACAACAGCCTTAACCGAGAACAATGCAGTGAATTAGGGAAATGTGACAATTTCTCAGTTTCATCACTACTAGAAATGCAGCTGTAGTCAGTATCTCACTATCTTCCTTTTTTTTTTTTTTTTTTATCTATCTCTTGTTCTTCAAAGTATGTACTGTGACACGTCCACCCAGTTACCTTTACACGCACACATGCACACACGCACACACACAAACGCACGCATCTGTCAGTTCCTGACTGTATTGGTTTTGTTTTGGTTGTTTGTTTGTTTGTTTATTTGTTTTCCCTGTTTGTGATCCCAATTTATGTACATCTTGCAATAAAAAAAATAAAATAAAAAAAAAGATTCTCACTATCTCTGTCCTCGTTGTATTTTATGATGCTACAAATGATATCCAACTGTAAAAAAAAAACATTGTTGAAAAGTCAAAAATTGGAATGGAAGTACAGAGTTGTTGCTATACACCGTCCCATTTCATCTCATTGGTGTAAACTGGCAGCTTTCAGAACGCTGCAGCACGTAGCATTGCGTAGAACGTGCACAAATTTTTGTGCAAAACATTTTTTTCTGTGCTCCAAATATTGTTTACTGCATCACTTTATATATTCATTAAGTATTATTGATTTGAAAAGTTTTAATATCATAATATTTAGAAAATGCATTAACGTTATCCCGTATGACATTTTGACTGGTGTCGTCACATGATTCTCAGTTAAACCGCTTAAAATACATTGTTTAAAATTGAGATTTTAGTAATAAGTAAAAAACACCCCCATAAAGATAATAACTACTTTGATGTGCAGTTTTAACCTTTTTGAATTTTTTATCAGTTGAAAACCTTATTTGTCACTGGCCCAGATATTCACAAGAAATACAGTTAATAACCAGTAATAGTTATATTAAGACTAGTGAGACAAGTGATAATGATATAATTTACGTTAATACTTATCATATGATATTATGAGCCTATAATATAGGCTACAAGACATAGGCCTACTATATATTACATATAATATATAGCCTATTAAAATACGTATGAAGTGTCTAAAAATGTATGTTTACTATAATAAAGTACCTGGAATAAACTTCTGGCATTTTTGGTTGATGTTATAGCGCACACAGTTGTTTCCGCACGGAAATATGATGGTTTGCTCATCAAAATACAACAAATTATTCCTCACTCCTGTCCGCAATCCGAATATATAATGAGACTGTGCCACTACAGTAGCCATCTTGACAAAATTATTAGCTAACAGTTTGTAGAAAAATACTATTTAAACGAGTTGTCTGGTTTGTTTGACGTTGAAATCTTGTTGAAATCTGTTTAACGCTGCAGTAGTGACTGGTCGAGATATGTGTTTAATGCCCGTGCGCTGGCTTCGCCGAGTAACCTTGAAATTGTACATTCGTCGAAAAACAAATATTTCTTAGTTGAGCTCTTAATGAAAAATATTTATATTTAACAATGTTTTGAACGAAAAAAATATTACCTGCAAAATAAAACAAATAATGGTAAAATGAATTGAAACTAAGACAAATGTTTTATTGGATGAGGTTGAAAACCTTTTATTAATGTGTTCATGCATTCATATAAATCATGTACAATTTCAATTAAATATTTGAAATGACACAACATTTAGCAAATATGCTACATAAATAGTCAATTTGGTAGCAACTGGGTGGTTGCTGTGGGGAACACGGTGGAGCAAGTGTTCTCTGTGGGATCTTGGCAGGCACAGACACTCACTTTTGGATATTCTTCTGCCTCTGCTGCTTAGGGATCCTGAGGTTTGCGGAAGACACAAGCACTGGTGCATTTTGCAAATGCTGCCTCAGCAGCTCAGGGTTTTTAGGATTTCTCCTCTTGGAGATCTTGTCTGGCATTGGTGCTCCATGTGAGGAGCATGTGAGCACCTTTGAGGAAGCCACTGGTGCCCTCTGTAGTGACTGGATGGGTGTGGGTGTTTCTAAAGCGGCCTTTTTCAGATGTTTAGTCAAATATTCGGGGATCCTGAGTTTTCCTCTTTTTTGGGACCCTATGGGCACAGGTGCTCCCTTTGGGCACGCAGCAGGCACAGGTGCTCCCTTTGGAGATGCAGCAGGCACAGGTGCTCCCTTTGGAGATGCAGCAGGCACAGGTGCTCCCTTTGGGCACGCAGCAGGCACAGGTGCTCCCTTTGGAGATGCAGCAGGCACAGGTGCTCGCTTTGGGGACACAACAGGCACAGGTGCTTCCTTTGGAGATGCAGCAGGCACAGGTGCTCGCTTTGGGGACACAACAGGCACAGGTGCTGAGTGCTGAGCTTTCTCCAATGTATCACCGAAGACCAGGGATGAGGTGAGATCCTCTTTTTTAGCACTGGGAGAGTTCTGCTGCCTCCACTGCTTCGTTGTCTTCAGTTCTCCCCCCTTATATTTCCCATCTGAGAAGCCCGAGTGCTGGGAATGAGCCTTCTCAGATGCTTCACTGAAGACCGGGGATGTGGGGCATGATGTTTCTCCTTCCTCCACTGTTTCCCACCACTGGTCTGAGATGAGGTCCTCATAGTCAGGATACTTAGATATGGGGTCTGAAACTTCCATTATCGCCCACCACCGCCCCGCAGCAAGGGCTGTAGTGAGCTCATCTGACAATTCAGTTGATGAGGACTGCTCTGCACTCTCAAAAATGGTGGGCATGGTTGACATACTCGAAAATGAACTAGAAGTGAACAATACTTCTTGCAATTTATATCTGTGAAACACTAAAGAAAGAGAAACAGAAGAGATTATTTGAATAATCAATTTTGTATCAATTTCCCTACTAATATGCACAACTCAGATGCACATAATGTAAATGTATATAGTAATTTCACAATCGCCTACTCGCTACAAGAAGAATAAATCCGCGGCACTGTTTATACTCACGATCATTATGACGTAACAGTCGACAGTTGACGTCACAGTCGGCCACACGAATTGACGTCACAGTCAGCCACCCGAGTTGACGTCACAGTCAGCCACCCGAGTTGACGTAACAGTCGGTCACACGAGTGACGTCACAGTCGACCACAAGAGTTTGAGAGGAATGGAAGACCTAGGCTGTTTCGCTGTATTAAAAGTGAACATGCAATACAAACAAAGACTGACTTAGCTTTTTTAATTCATGATTGTTCATAGAAAAACTAGCGCTGTTTATTATTTATTTTTAGCATTTGCAGCTGGTGCATAAACGGGAGCAAGTGAAGCTGGCATACATTTTGTTATTAAGAATAACAGACCACTGTTTTTTTTTTTTTTTTTTTTTTTACAGATATTAGCCTACAATAAAAGCATCTGCCATCTGAAACATTTCTGAAACAGAATATAATTCACAAAAAAAGTTCCTGTAGGCTATCCTTGTTTTTTTCTATTTATGACAATTATTTAAAAAAGCAACAGATAGGACGAGAAAGAGTGCTGTCCCGAACATCAGCAGGACGTTTTTTTTTATATTAAGTCGTAAATATTACATGACTTACATTTTGCTCTATATATCGGCAACGAAAATAGTTCCAAATAAATCTATAAATCGTTGCTCATCTTTGAGAAACAGTTTCCCTGACTGAAAACTTTCCATAGGCCTACGTTTAGCGGCTTTAGATGCTCTCTGAAGCGCAGACAGAGGAGCGAAACATAACGATGTCTCTTGTCAAAAAAACTGCTTCTTTCAGCAGGTTATTTTCGCTATGTAATATGTATTGATTGAAAAAATGGAGAATAATCAAATTCGGATTTCAAACGCAACGCCGAGTTTATGAAACTCAAATTAAGATTATATTTACAGTGAATTTAGTTTTAACATTTAATTTTGTCTTTTGATGAGATTTACAAATATATATTCTTAGAGCCAAGAATTTCCATGGGAATAAATCCATATTAGCCTAATGTGCTAATTAATGTGTGTTGTCATTGACAAATAAATAAATATACAGTTTACATATCTATATATAGAAAGAAAAATATTTCCAAAACAGTACGCACAAACACACACACACACACACACACACACACACACACACACACTGAAAAAAAGGTTTCATTCATCCAATTAAAAAAAATGTAGGGTTCACATCTATATTTTATAACTTGAGCCAATGAAAAATAAATAACTTGCCCTAACCAATATTTTCTATGTATTTTCTAAACCTTGGCACAAAGTATATTTTTCTTATTGAAGAAAGTCAATTAATTTAAATTCTGTTTTTGATCTAAACAAAAATATATAGATTTAATATAATAAAAAATCACATTTAAGAAATATGTATTAGACATTATTTGTTTTCTCCAATCAATATAGATTTAATTATACAATTATTTCTCATTTTTAAAAATACAAATTAATTGAAATGATTTATTTTAAACAAACAAAAAGATATGGATTTAATAAAACATGTTTACCATTAAGGAACATTTCTTAATATTTAATCTTGTCCAAAATAATTTAAAAAAGAAAGAATTTTCATTACATAGATATTTATTAACTTATACATTACTTACACATATCCACAATTTCAGTACTCAAGTGTCAGATTTTCAACTTCTAAGAGCTGGCAAACATTGACCTTAGAAAACAACAGCCTTAACCGAGAACAATGCAGTGAATTAGGGAAATGTGACAATTTCTCAGTTTCATCACTACTAGAAATGCAGCTGTAGTCAGTATCTCACTATCTTCCTTTTTTTTTTTTTTTTTTATCTATCTCTTGTTCTTCAAAGTATGTACTGTGACACGTCCACCCAGTTACCTTTACACGCACACATGCACACACGCACACACACAAACGCACGCATCTGTCAGTTCCTGACTGTATTGGTTTTGTTTTGGTTGTTTGTTTGTTTGTTTATTTGTTTTCCCTGTTTGTGATCCCAATTTATGTACATCTTGCAATAAAAAAAATAAAATAAAATAAAAGATTCTCACTATCTCTGTCCTCGTTGTATTTTATGATGCTACAAATGATATCCAACTGTAAAAAAAAAACATTGTTGAAAAGTCAAAAATTGGAATGGAAGTACAGAGTTGTTGCTATACACCGTCCCATTTCATCTCATTGGTGTAAACTGGCAGCTTTCAGAACGCTGCAGCACGTAGCATTGCGTAGAACGTGCACAAATTTTTGTGCAAAACATTTTTTTCTGTGCTCCAAATATTGTTTACTGCATCACTTTATATATTCATTAAGTATTATTGATTTGAAAAGTTTTAATATCATAATATTTAGAAAATGCATTAACGTTATCCCGTATGACATTTTGACTGGTGT